>NC_142675.1:1072500-1142500 GCF_964200805.1 Pocillopora damicornis | reverse complement strand
CGGAGGAGCACTGCAAGTAATGGCTGGTGAGTAAAAATTTGAGACTAAAATCAATGCGCCAAAAGCTGATCTCATTACAAGGGTGTCGAGTATATTTACCAAGCAGCTCCTAGCTCCTAAATATAACACCTCGCAATAGTTTGTTTACTTTCTTTCGAAACTTTCTGGTTGAAATTTCGAATTTAAAGGGATTCTTTACCGAGTCACGTTAAATTTGAAACGATTTATCACTTAGTTTGCTTCGCTGCCCTGAAAATTGATTAAGTTGTCGGTGTTGCAAATTATCCGTCTCTCACCTCTTAATTGATCACAAAATTGAAGTCTACAAAGTTGAACAACGCTATTATAGCACTTGTGCAAATATTTTGGGAATACTTTCCTCGATAATTTCTAAGTGCTATTCCGTGAAAAGAAAGTACTTTCCAGAGTTAACATTCCGTTCAAAAGAATTACACCTACTACTTTCTAATGAATCGAGGTAAATTGCAGTTTCGCTCTGATCATGACTATTAATAACAAAGTAGCCGCGATGAATCGACAAATTGACACAATGACGATTACCAAGGTTACATTTCACAAAACTACAAATTGAATCCGGTTCCAATCGCAATGAACATTGATGGAACTATCTAGGTAAAATTTGGGTTGAGTATTTACTTGAAACGTCAAAACAGATTTAATTAATTTCCTTCGTTCGTGAGTAATAAATGAAATATGCTCGGGTCAATAATTTGACCGCAAGAAAATTACCTACTGCTGTGTTGAAAAGGAAACTTTTTGATTAAAAAACAAAGCTCTGTTGTGGTGTTCTTAATTTCATCTGATAAACAAAAGTATGCCGGCTCCATTAAGAGAGTGTATATTGTTTTCGCAGCGATAATATAAAAAATAGTGATCGATTCAATTCAGATGAAAATTCGTGCCGTGTCTGTTTGTACACAAAGGGAAAGAACCGATTAACGAGTTTGAGTTTCAATAAAAAGGTCGCCGGGGAAAGGTCAAATATCTAACGTTAATAGATTTTTAATCGTTCTTTTTTTTCTCTCTCTGTAAAATAATACGCAAAGTAGCAATTTATTCAATATAACGTTCTAGGAAGTAATTAGTGAATTCAAAACATAGCTGGAGATAAATTATTTTTTACCTATTTCTTCGAATTCCCAGAGACGCATTTAGAAAGGAATGACATTGGTTAGGAGTAATACAGAACCCCAGGAAACTTGAATCAAACAGTTATTGAGATGCTGTGACTTGACACACATCCAGGCTCAAGGGTAGATCTGATTTGTGATCGACACCGCGCTGTCGTGGCGCGAAACCTTCCCAGTATTCGAGCTACTTATCCTCTGACTGGATAATAAGAACCATAAACTCTTCGGTACTTTAGGGATAATTCCCCAAAACACCACGGCCTTGTTCTTTCCTTCCTCTTTCCATTGCTCTTTAGGGAGGGAAGGTAAAGTCACACTAAAATAACTCCACTTTTTTCAATCTCCTGTTTTCAATCTTGCTTTTATCGAGAGGTCTGGCGTCGAGACCTGGCCGGGTCATAATGGCGTGTTCTTAGGCGTGGCACTCTACACTCCACTCTCCCAATGCCTCTCTCCACCCCCCACCCAGAACATAAATGGGTACCAGCTAAATGTCGTGGGAGGGGGGTAAGTTGTAATGGACTAACACCCCTTCCCAGGGGGAGTAGTGAAACCCCTAGTTGCTTCATGCGTCAGAAATCTGGATAAGCTCATGCTCTAGTGAAGCTTTTCCTCACTATCTTACCTTGTTCTTGCTAAGTATTAATTTATCTATTTCTTCATTTTAATCCACAGGCTTTCTTCTGGCGATTGGTTTTGGTATTTACCCTTCAGGCTGGGGAAGTGTTGAATTTAAGCAAGCTTGTGGAAAAGAAGCAAATTTTTACAGGCTCGGCCATTGTAAACTCAGCTGGGCTTTCTTTTTGTTCGTGGTAGGAACTGGTTTGGCTTTTATTTGTGCTGTTTTGTCCACTCGAGCTGGGAAACAGAAAAAGCCGATCTATTCTAGAACGAGTATCGAGCGATCAGACAGTTTCATCATGTAGTTCGATGATAGGCAACTATTTGTAGCATCTCTCTAACGACGAAAAAAAAAACTCTGGATGAACACCTGACTGCATTTTAAGTCAATGACGTGGGTATTATGCTCAGAAGGCGAGCATTTTCGTGAACATAGCTTATCATACCCAAAGAAGTCCAGAAATTCCCGAAGACGTTCCGATTATATTACGAAGATGTACCGAAGAGTAGAAGGAAATGCAGTGTCTTCCGCATGTGAAGGTTCAGTTTTACGTAAGATTAGTCGCCTAGACGGTAGTTCTCTCCTATTGATTCGAGTGTATTCAACACCTTACATTTTATCAGAAGAGTGACTCAGTGACTGTCATAATGGCAAGCTGCCTTATTGAACCAATTGTAGATTCACCATTAAACAAGTGGTTTTTCCAAGCGTATTAATTCCTTTTATTTTTCTTCCCCTCATCAGCGTGCGTTCCCATGTAGTTCAGACCAGTGAAAAAACGAGCGAGGCTTGGGTAGGGTCGCGTATTCGCTCCGCCTGTACTATCGTGTCATTTACTATTTCGCACGGAAATTTGCTGAACGCCTGGAATAGGCCTCACACATTTCGCTGTAATTAGTATGGAGTGTGACCATTTTCTCATATTAGGCATAGGTTAGAGATCATGCCACCAACATTATAAGTAGCAAAAGAGAGTATCCCAACGCCCATTTTCTTCAAATCTCGTTCACCAAGGGCTGGATCGCCGAACGCTCTATCATGACTAATCAGCCTTTGTAACATGCTCTGTGAGTGGCCTGCGCGAAATTCGCGAGTGATTTTGTTTCGAGGGTGGAGTCACGTGCATAGGCAGGACCCTTGGGTCCGGAACAGCTGAGGTATTATTGGAAATAAAAGCTCAAAGCCTGGTTCAAACACCTAACAACCCCCTCCCCTCTCCTCTTCTTGTTATGCCCCTTATTTACAACTTCAAGTTTCCTGCGAGCCCAGTGTTCTCATGAAGCACTGACAGACATCAGACGTTGCTGACAATTTGCCACACGAAAATCACAAATTCATCTGACAGCTCTTCTGAACTAAATAATCAGTCAAATTAAAAGCAAGAATGATTAAAATCAAATTTCTCTTAATAAGATACATAATCAAGACTCTCCGATGGGTCATGAGAATTCAATAAATAATCATGATAATCAAATTTAGACTATAATAACCTTGAAAACAAGATGGGTGATTGTTTACGTCCAAAAGCGTGGTTCAAATACCATAACCACTCTCACAATCCCTTCCCCTGCCCACTTCTCCCTCTTATGCCCCTTATTTACATTTTCTGTGAGCCAAGTGTTCTCCAGAAGCACTGACAGATTATGTTTTCACTGGCTACTTCCTCCTGAAGTTCCAGAAACTATAAATGGTCAAAGCAGCCAAAAAGCTGTCTTGATTTGAAACAAATTTTTATCTTCTGCCAGCTAGTGGTTTTGCATGGATGACCACCAGAAAAGTATCTGGAGAACACTGTGAGCGCCACCTTTAGTAAACCTCTTTCTTTCCCTCTCCATCAACTATAGAACTCTAAATAGTGGTTTATTATAATCCAAACTAGAAAGGCATACTGTACACTGTATTCTTTGCCTTATACCGGTACTTGCAGAAATGACTAATGTGTAGCTTCTCTTTAAAATATCAATGAAACATAATCCAGTAGAGGCTCTAAGAATTGACATACTTCTCAGAAAGAGGATTTATCTTAATGTAACCTCAAATTCTTACAACTAAGTTGAAAGCAAATGTTGAGGAGTTTGAAGAGACAATTACAAAAAGGTTCTCATGAGGTTTACTCATTTTTGTCAAACCTTGAAAACACAAGAAACAAACTGAAGATTTCCTGCTGTAAAAAGAAAGCCCCCACAACAAAGGCTATATTAAGTTAGATTTTTCATAAAATACTTTTCACTTTCTTTGGTGCATTAGACTAAGTTCATAGGCTATGTAAGAAAATTAACAGAACAACAAAGTATAACAAAAGAAGACATGAATTGGACCAATGCTTTGGAAAAAGTTCCTAGAAATCTATATGTATGTTTCAATTTCCAACTGCTTAATTGTTCTCTGGCACATATGAAAACTAAGCCTAGCACACTGTCACACAGAGAGAAAGTTCAGTATCATAGGTTAAACAGACTTGTAATTTGTAAGACAAAGCAAGTGAAAATATTGCATCTCATGTACACACAAGAAGCTTGCATCTAGATTGCAGTAGTAAGCATGCACCATCACAGCTTCCATTGTTGACCAATGCAAAATTGCAGTAGAGTTTATTTTTCCAGCGGAGCATAATTCAATAGCTTTTCAATGAGATCCACATGTGAAAGAAGCATCCTTCTACAACAGTATCTTTTAAGACCCAGAGCATCAAGAGCATCTCTGATGGGACAAAAAAGGAGTGTTAAACTTTGAACTTAAAGGGTGATCAAGAAGTAATTTCTCCCAGCAATATCAAATGAATGCAAAGTCAAGACACCAGATGAGAATGGGAAGATTCTTAAGAGGGCTTCATCCTTTGACCCCAAAGAGACTAACATCTTAATTCTCCTTAGAGTATCACCCCTGAATCACACATAAAGGTCATGAGAATAAAGGAAATGATCATCAACTAATGGAGCTCTTGATTGTTGAACAAATTCTCCTTGTCAGCAACTTAGAAAATGTATAGAGAACAGTATGGAGAATTTACATACTGATGTTAGGGTGTAAAGGGTTAATACTACTTGATGTTACACTTCATTCTTAAAATTATCAAGCATAGGAGTCAACAATTCAATAATGGAAGTAACTGACTTGTCATATAAAAACAAAATCAACCTGAACTCTGCTTCGTAAATTCTCAGTTTTGCTTTAATAATTTTGAAATTATTTCAGTATATATGTAAGCTCGCTTGACTTTAATTCTAGTGGTGAACTTTTACGATGGGAAACTGTTGCGGGGAGTCTAAATAGACCATTCAGTGACATTTTTGCGACTCCAGTTCAGACAAGAAGCTAAGAAACCCGGAACTGGATTTGCTTTTTCTTAATGTTTCAAATCACATACACTAAATATTTACCCTTCCGTATATTCTGCTTGTAGGAAACCGAGGTAGGTTTCCCACTTATTTCCAATCACTTTCCCACACGTGAAGCAACGAATAGGAATGATCATGATCCTCGAATAACTAGAAACGAAATCAAACGCAACTGATAAGTTACAATAATCTACAGAATCGGAATACTATAAGCTAGCACGTGCAAACATCAATAAGTGCAAACTCCTTGAAAGACTTGAAGCAAAGTCTACATGACACGTTCACTTAAATATTCAGATATTCAAATATGCGAAAATCAAGGCAAAATATTACTTATAGTCAGCTCCAGACGATGAAAATCGGAGAAATAAACACACTTTTCGCCTGAAAACGAACTACAACGCTGTTCCTGACTTTGCTCCAGTCTCTCGCGGACAGTAGTATTTGACCCGCTGAAGAGATAAACTTCAGGCTCAGCTGTTTCAGTCACGTTTGAAGATGGCTGGAAAAAGTGTAGGATCTGGAATCTCTTCTTTATTACAAGGATCTTGTAAATTTTGCAAGGTTTGTAACATATTTAATGTTTTTTGAATTGTAAACTTGTGCCCTCAAGTAAAAAACTTTTTCGTCATGATCAAGTCAGATTTTCTCTTCCGTCGTGGCAGTTTGCACGTTGCGCTATTTTTACTCTGTAATTATTTAGATGGCTTTCTAAGTGTTTGTGCATTTTACTGAAATTAAATTTACGCATAATTTGAATTTTAAAGAAAAATGTGGCAAGTCATAATTTTATTTTCTACTCCTAAAATATTTGTTTAGATATTCACAACAGCTCTTCCCGATTTTCTCTGCTAACAAAAGGGGTGAAGGTCTGAAATAGGGGTTACCTTTGGGTGTACCCCTGTTGCTGTACCCCTTTCCTAGCTGAAACTGCATACTGTTTTCATCGTCAAGAAATTTTTACAGTTTATTTCTGTGATTAACGGACAAGGGTTTTTACTGATGAGTTCATGTGAGATATGAAGTGATAATGCTCGCTCGCTTTTCGACCTTTTTTAGTGAAAATAATTCACATAGATGTTACTATAAATGGATGAATAATCAGTAGAATTAAATTTCACAGCAACGAGCAGCCTGGTTCAAAAGATATCCACAGACATGGTTTAGGGGTTTGCAAACATCAGCGGCTCGGAATGAACAGGTGTGTTTTAAATCCAGCTTAAAGATGCAAATGCAGACTATTTATCATTGATAACCTTTATTTTTACCTCATGTGATTATATTGTTGGTAAATTATTTATGATCATGATGGATCTACTTGATGTCTTGCATATGATGTGACAGGTGATATTAACTCTTTCATTCCCAAGATCTAGCTGTTAATTCTCCCCTTAATCCTTTCCTTAATTAACCCCTAAGAGTGACTGGCATCTAATTTCTCCTTACAAGATCATACCTGAGTAAAACATTAAGGTCATGAGAATGAGGGAAATGATCAGCAACTAAAGAAGCTCTTGATTGTTAAACAAATTCTCCTTTTTAGAACCTTAAGAAATGTAGAGAGAAACTAGGGAGAATATGCATACTGATGTTAGGGTGTAAAGAGTTAATAACTTCTGAGAGTTGAAGGGTTGAATGCATTGTATTGTAATCAGGATAATGATGATGATGATGACAGTGATGATGATGATGATGATAATGAGATATCTTTGGAAAAACTATTTGACAGACATGTTCCAATCTCTCACTCTAATATTGCCATTATCTTGCAGCTTTTTGACAAGATTCTGATTGCCAACAGAGGAGAGATTGCCTGTAGGGTATGTAACAGAGATCTGGGAGCATGTGATTTGAGTTTACACTTTTATTAAATCTTGTCACTGTACATGAATTTCCTTTGTTCTTTTATTTTTAGGTCATGAAAACATGTAAACGTCTTGGAATTAAAACTGTTGCTATCTATAGTGAAGCAGATGCAAATGCTGTGAGTTTACCATCAAAATGCTTTTTCCTTACACCTATGTCTTTATTTGTTGGACAAATTAGACTAAATAATACCTATTATCTCAAATAATCATAATACAACCTCAAGCAAAAGTTAGCATTTTGAAAAGAAGATTTAACAATAGCCTTTTCTTCAGGAGTAACTATCAATTGTGAAATAGATATAGCTCTGAAAAAAGGACCACAGGAATTGTATTAGATAAAATCTTAACTGATGGAAATTAAAGGAGGCCTTTCTAGGCTTTTAAGCAGCAATCAGTTACTGGTGACTTGCTTTTAACTGAAAATCTCTGTTTGCCCTTTAACTCCCAAGATCTCAATTGTAATTCTCCTTACTGTCTGCCATACAATTCTGGTGATTTGATTTTGGAGAATTAGGTGTTAGATCAGCCAATAAAACTTTAATTCATTATTGATATTTTTCTTTATTCCCATAACTTGTCTGCTTGTTATTGTGATGATATTATGAGAAGTTCCATCTTGATCACTCATGGGAGTTAAACCTTTAAAGTGATTAACATGCAACTTCTTGCTATAATACCCAAACATTGTCCAGCAAATAAGTAATGAGAATATCCAAAACTTATCAGGTAGAAGTTGTTGTCTTAATCTAACTCTAAATTCTCGGAACTAATACACAAGGAATTCTGCAGTAGCTAGAGGGGAGAATTAACAATTAGATCTTGGGATTTAAAGAGTTATGGGTTAAAGAAGCTAAATGACTTAAACTTTATTATTGAACTTTAAATTATTTTCCATTTTAGCTGCATGTCAAAACAGCAGATGAATCGTTCTGTGTTGGTCCTCCTCCAACAAATCAAAGTTATCTCAACATGGATGCGATCATGGAAGCCTTACACACAACAGGAGCACAAGCGGTAGACAATGAACATCTTAGCCCTTAACTACTAAAGATCTTAACCTTTCATACACTAGCATCATTATACAACTTCTCTCTTGAACAATCAAGAGCTTCATGACTTTGTTTTCATTTCCTTTTTTCTCCTGATCTTGATGTTTGATTCAGGTGTGATATTGTTGGGAGAAATTAGATACTTATCAATCTTAGGGGTAAAAGGGTAACATGTAATCCTTCCTTTTAGCTGCCTTGAATTGTGTTATAATATTCTATGATAAGAACGCTCCGTCTGTTTCTGTATATTCTCCTTATGTAGCATAGATTAAATGTTTTTTGGACTCATTATTTACTACTGCTTGCAGGTTCATCCAGGATATGGTTTTCTATCAGAAAATGGCAAGTTTGTTGCAATGCTGGTAAGCATAACTTACCCCTTGGAATGCCAGCCATGTAGAAAATTTATTCGAGACAAAAGTTCAGTCATAAGTAGTGAAATTATTAATTCTGCAAAAGGTGGAGGCTTGAAAATTAAAGAATAACCCCCATTTGACACAACAATGGAGGCAATTGTGTTTGATATCCTTCAAATATTTTTTAACATGCAGGGAAAATGTTTACGAACAGCTCACCATTCACTGCATGGGATGTTCACCATCCAGTTTTCTCTGGTACAATTTATGAACAAAAACACATGTTCCTTCCTCTGTACAACCACACAAAGCTCTGTCATCTTGAATTAGATTTTAAATGCAGAGTTTTCCAGTTTGGTACTTGGGGTATATCCTCTGATATCCTCCAGTTTCAGCCAGGGGATATTTGGTCATGTGAGACATTAAAACCAGTTGCACATGAGGACAAAAAATTGGATTATGATAATAATATATAGATTTAGCCAAGCCTAAAAGCAGAGCTCACATTTTTTTTTCCCGCACATCCAAAGAGCACAACGCCTTGCCACGGCCAGGACTAGAACCCGGGTTGTCTGACTCAGAGCCCAGTGCACTGACCACTAGACTACTGGACAAAGCTGTGGCGTTGGCGTGCTCATGGTACAGTTGACCATGTATGTTAAAAGTAGCACCTTGTATGGTCAGTCGTATGGTCGTACAGTCATAAGTCCAAATTTTTTTGGCTTGATGGGTTACTACTACCATGATAATTTTTTGTGCTGCATGTTGCCCAATTTTCATTTCATTTAAGTAATAATGTTTCAAATTTTTTATCAAATAAATGATAATTGTTTGAATGTGCTGTTAAGGAAAAAGCTGGTATCACCTTCATTGGACCAAATGCTGCAGCAATTCAAGCCATGGGCGATAAAATTCAAAGTAAACTGATTGGTAAGAAGGCTGGAGTCAATATTATTCCTGGATTTGAAGGAGTTGTAAAGGTGAGACCATGTTGCTTCAAATTAATCCTGTATACCCCAATATCATTTTGCTTATTAACATTCTCCTTAATTTTCTCTATAAATTTTCTACGGCACTGATTAGGAAAATCTGTTAAACAATCTAGAGCTCTTCTAGTTGGGAATCATTTCCTGTACTCTTGTGACTGTAATTTCTGATTTAGAGGTGATACTGCAGGAGAATTGTATGGTATTTACTTCAAAAGGTTTAAGGGTCAAGAATTGCTTCAAGCCATGGATATTTATTTCAGAAACACATTTAATACAGTAAGACAGTGTAGCAATCCAACAAAGGTTTCTCAAAGTAGAATTTCTTTCTGATTTTTCCAAATGTTATCATCACACAAATAAAATCCCAAGTTATAGAAAACACTGAAGTTATCTGAATTTGTAATATTTCTGGTTTGGTGTTTTTTTAGAATGATGAAGATGCAGTCAGAATAGCAAACGAGATAGGTATGTTACAAACTCAGAACACAAATTCTTTGGAAGGCTAATATCTAGATGGAGTGTAGTTGCTATTTTATAAATTAAGTTTTCAAGTGGTTTCAACAGGGTACATGTACATGTCTCCTCTAAAAATTGATTTTGTAGATAAATACTACACATTGAATGTCACAAAGTGAATGCTCCTTCAATTAATTTGCCAGATGGATGCGTATTTAGATGTAAAGATTTGTATAGGTGTAGATGCATATATGTGATTAGACTGAAAATAAATGATGAATACAAATATTTAACCAAGAAAATATAACAAAATTAAGAACAACCACAAAAAAGTTAATGAAATAGGAACAAGCTTACAATTTGTGGCATGACCAGGTCCAGTAGGAAATCTTTTAAATGAAAGTAACATGGTGCTGGCAAAAAGTAACACAAAGACTGATGTAGTTGAAATCATCTGGCAGTGAGAATTATCTGGTGAAAACAATGCGCATACTGGCAAGAAATAAATATTTTTGGCGTTTTGTAATTCTTTCACAACCTCACGCAAAAACTTAATGGAACAGAGACAGAACATTACAATTACAGCAGAAAGAAAAAAATATGAAATTATGTAGCAGTTGCTTAACCCTTTAACTCCAAGATCAAATTTGTAATTCTCCTTACTGTCAACCATGCAATTCTTATAATGTTAGGGAAGGTATGTTTTTTCTTGGGGGGGGAGGGCTGGGGAATTTTGGTATTTTTCCCAAAAGAAAGTGTTGGCCCTCCCTCATGTTTTGATTAAAAAACTCCTGACCCCCCCACTTTTAGGTGACTGACAAAAGTGTGACCCTCCCCTCACTACCGAATTAAAAGAAACAAGTTGAAAAGAAAAAACTTAGTCTGTTAAAAAAAAATAGAAAATAACATCACAAAAATCTACATTAAAAATTCTGGAAAAGGTGTGACCCTCCCCTTGAATAGCTGAAAAAGAGGGTATGGCCCTCCCCCTTTGGTGATCACTTTCACTGATGACCCTCCCCTCTGAGACCCCAGCCCTCCCCCCCCCCCCCCCCCAAGAAAAAACGTACCTTCCCTCAGAGAATTTAGTATTGGATCACCTGATTATCCCCAAATTGATATTTTTCTTTATTATCATCATTCATCTGGTTTATATTGTATTAATATTGTAAAGAGAACTTCTGTCTTGGTCACTAATGGGAGTTAAAGGGTTAACAATAAACAGAGATGCAAGTTCTAGTTGATACAGATCTTTTTAAACAATGTCAAAAAAGGGTTATAACAAACTTTAGGAAAAGGTATGTTTTCCTCAAACAAGCCTTTTAAAGAAACCTAGGGATCTTTTAATGGTCTAAAATCATGACTCAAGTAGAACTTTATTTGAAATTATAGCCAGCTTATAGGCAGTATACCCCTCTTGATTGCTTGTGAGCTTCACTTAATAGTCATCATCAATCTTTAGGTTATCCAGTCATGATCAAGGCTTCCGCTGGTGGAGGTGGCAAAGGAATGAGAATTGCTTGGAATGATGAGGAAACAAAGTAGGAAATGTAGTTTCTTCCTTTCTATTTAATTCTGTTACCACACTGTTGGAGGCAATTAGATTGCAAGGATTGCCAGTGATTTCAAAGTGAATATGATAAAGCTGTAAATATGATCACAAGATCTGAAAGACATACTGTTTTTCTATCAGAGAAGGGTTTCGACTCTCATCCCAAGAAGCAAGGTCCAGTTTTGGAGATGACCGTTTGTTAGTGGAAAAGTTTATTGACAATCCAAGGCACATTGAGATTCAGGTACAGAATGCTGGTAATATAAGTTATTATGCTCTGACTGGCAAACCATGAATATCCTTCACTATTCACCTTGGTGAAACTGAAGATATGCATGCTCCCTTGTGTTGTAGAAATAATTTTGTTAAAATCATCTTTTTTTGCTATTAACTGGGTGATTAGTATACTGATTAAATGAGTAGTAATGATTCACCACATGAATGTGTGGAATGTTGCTCGAATTTATTTTGCTGGTCCAGAGTACAATGTTTTTTAAACAAATTTGGTTTCATTCTTTTTTTTCAATCCTTCTGCTAAGGTTCTTGGAGACAAGTATGGGAATGCTGTAAGTTTTCATTTGTATAATTTACCATAACAGTTAAACTTCAATAATTTCTGTCCATTAGTACCATGAGTCCCCATTCACCAGCTTTTTATGTACTGCATGTTTAACATATCAGGAAATGTCACAAACAGGTGAGCAACAAATTGGTGTACTTGTAACAGTCTTTTGTTCCTAACTGGCCCAGAAATTTCCTTTCATGTTGCCTCAACCCCTAAGCAGTAGACTTAACTAATTGCTTTTTTTAAGCATTTGTGAATTGGGTTTGTGTAATGATGCAAAATATTGGATCAAAGTTTCTAATTTTATGCATTACACATAGGTTTATGTGAATGAAAGAGAATGTTCTATCCAGAGACGGAACCAGAAAGTCATAGAAGAATCTCCTAGGTAAAATCAAAGTTTCTGTTTTATATTATTAGGGGTGGATCCAATAAATGTTGATGAAAAGGAGGGGGGGTGCTCAAACTTTGATAGATAAAACACCAATTTTTTTTTACACTCTAGCCTGGAAATATTTCTCCACAACTATCAGTTGGTAATGTGTGATCCTGTCATTCCAAGAATTTTCTTTGTAGACAAGTAGTAAGAAATTCACTGGTTTTTAGGAGGAGGGGGTTGTGGACAACTTTGCCACTGTATATCTATCATGCAGTTTGTCAAATGAAATATGGTGTTTTGAAATGAAGCTGGAAACCTCTTGAAGCTTCTGTGAAATACAACATCCTTACAAATGCTCTCAGCTGCCTCTAAAGTGTTACAGTTTAACTCTTTGACTCTCTTAACCCTTTAACTCCCAGATCAAATTTGTAAATTCTCCTTACTGTCAACCATACAATTCTTTAATGTTTAAGTTCAGAGAATTTAGTTTTGGATCAACTTATTATCCCCAAATTGATATTTTTCTTTATTCTCATCACTTGTCTGGTTGATATTGTATCATATTGTAAGGAGGAATTCTCTCTTGGTCACTTGTGGGAGTTAGAGGGTTAAGCTTGCCCTTATACCTTCTTTCAATTTCAGTGCATCATTACCCTCTTCTGTTTCTACAAATTTGTCACCATTTGCAAAAACTGTTGAACATATTGTCTTAAATATTTTGTTGCAATCTAATGTATCAAAATGTTTTTTTTTTTTCTTTTAGCCCATTTGTGGATCCTGACATGAGAAAAGCAATGGGTGAACAAGCTGTTGCACTGGCTAAAGAAGTTGGATATGACTCAGCCGGCACTGTGGAGTGTTTGGTTGACTCACAGAAGAACTTTTATTTCCTAGAAATGAACACTCGTCTGCAGGTGGAACACCCCATCACTGAGATGGTAGCTGGAGTTGATCTTGTGGAACACATGATCAGAGTAGCAGCAGGTATGAGAATCCTGTTGTATGAAAAGAAAAGGGAAATGAAATGAAGTTATAACTTGCAGATGAGACATGAATAACTGATTCTGACTGGTGAACTGCAGGAGACATTTTTCTCAAAAGAAGGCTTGCTGTACTTTTTAGCTCAATATTCATTTAGGAGTTTCATTTAGCAGCCAGGTAGTGGGTTGCTTGCCCCATTTGTAACCTTAACATAATCGTCACTGTTCTCTTAGCATACTTAGTTTGGGATAGACCTCAAATTGCAGGGGAATGAAACTGCTCCAGTCTAAACTTTTAAAATTTTCCTGGGCAGCCCAGACCTCTCAAGGAATTGGAGGTCTCTTTGTCCCTAATAATTTTGAAACCACTGTTCATTTTTTTGCGGGGATGCATTAAATTCCCTAAGCTGACATGCTTTGACGTGAATAGATACCTTTACAATAAATTTTTGGGGCGGATTTGCATTTCATCGTCGAGAACAAAGTCAAGCCAAGTTTCTTTTGGTCTTGAATGAAGGGGTAAGTTTCTAAAGAAACTGTGGTGCTGCGTCGGTGGGAGAGTATAGCAGGTAATTTAGTGTTAACAACTGGGTTGAAAACGTAAATTAGCCACCGTAAAGAGTAAAAAAGCTGACGTTTCGAGCGTTAGCCCTTCGTCAGAGCTCTGACGAAGGGCTAACGCTCGAAACGTCAGCTTTTTTACTCTTTACGGTGGCTAATTTACGTTTTCAACCCAGTTGTTAACACTAAATTACCTTATTTTGGTCTTGTTGCGTGTAACGTCTTTCAGATCATCCGCTTAACATCACGCAGGCTGATATTCCCATCAATGGCTGGGCTGTTGAGTGCCGTGTGTACGCTGAGGTGAGGCATTTGGAAAGTTCCTCTGTCATTAGCTGTGCTATCCAGGGTGAAAATCATTACCTGATGCTTTTAAAAATTCTCTTTGAGTATCACCTTGATCACACATTAATATGGGCAAGGAGAAAATAATCAGTGATCACAAGCTTAACTTTGACCGTTTCTTGTCTAGGATCCATACAAGAATTTTGGTTTGCCATCCATTGGAAGGTTGTACAAGTATATTGAGCCAACCCATCTACCAAATGTAAGTAATTTGACTCGAACATCAAAAATCTTTATTTATTTATTTGGAACAACAGACAGGCTTGCCCAATTCAGCTTTAAAGCTGGTTTAAATGGAGGCTTGTATGAACAATAACAAGGCCAGACCTTAACATAGGGAGTTACGTTCCCTACTTTTTGCGAGAAGTGTGTGGATTCTTTAACGTCCCCTGATAACCAGTATAGGGAACATACGGGAGACAGGACAACGGTTTATCGTCCTCATCCGAGAACTGGAATGCCTAACGATTTGCGCATGTCATAACAGAGGCAGCACATTCCCCTCACTTATTTTAAGACCCTGAGTGCTCTTACTTAAATCGACTTGGCTAACAGTGTTCCTCTCTGTCTTGTTAGGTTCGCTGTGACAGTGGTATCATTGAAGGCAGTGAAATAAGCATTTATTACGACTCCATGATATCGAAGGTAAACATTTCGGATCAATATCAGTATCGGGGCAATTGCCCACCTACCCCTCCCCTAACCCAATAACAGTCAATTGATGACAAGTTAGGGTTAATGTTGGGTTAGGGGAGGGGTAGGTGGGCAGTTGCCCAGATACTGATATTGATCCAACATTCCTTGGTGATTTTAAGGTAAATTTGTGTTTAATGTCAGTATCTGAGCAACTGCGCGCTGCGCACCCACCCCTCCCTTAAGCCAATGCGATGGATGTGCTATTTGTCACCTTTCTGTGTCCTTATTTCTATGAAATAATATCCTATCCTTGCGGGCAGTTTTTGTGATTTCTTAGCTAAAAAAATGTCTCTTATCAATATTTTAGCTGGTTACTCATTCGCCGACCAGAAATGAAGCTCTTGATCTGATGAACAAGGCGTTGGATTCTTATGTTATCAGAGGTAACAGTGAAATAACGGTCAAACCGTAGGGTGGTATGCGCAACTAGAACTACCTTGCACAGCAAAATAACAGCACCGTAACATAGAACTGCTCGGTAGCTTCACACGTTTGGTGTTATCCACAGACTTGCAAGTCAGAACCATCGTGCACAACATGATAAACAGCTGCTGGTCTCACACAAGGGTTTATCCTCAAGCTTGATCGCGAGAACCTTATGTCGTCAAGAGCTTGAGAAAAAATTGTCGCCCATGAAGAAAAAAACTAAAAAAAGCAGCGCGTGATCCGAATGTTTGGAATTCAGTCTCTCAAAGGGAATCAGAATCCCACGCTCCTTCATTAGTTCACAACTTAGCTCAAAATTAACCACATTTTTGTTCTCTGATATTCTCTAGGTGTTACATACAATGTTTCACTTCTCCGTGATGTTCTTAACCATCCCAAATTCCGCCTCGGAACCATCACCACGAAGTTTCTTCCTGAAGAGTATCCAAGTGGATTTAAAGGTGAATCGCGCAAGAAAAACTAACTAACAAAAAAACATTTGGCGTCAGGGTCATTGCGCTATAATTTCGTTTCAGACAGTTTACTTTCACGGTGCTTCTCCACAAAAAAGGATATTAACGGTTATGGCTTTCAGAAAATTCTCAGGGAACTTGCAGAGCGGGGATAGTAACCTTACTAGCGGTGGAGTTTTATCCTTTTCAAGGGAGGTAGCACAATTGTGGCTGTTTGAAGAAGTTGGCCACGAATCGTTGCTGAATTTGTTAAATCTGGTTTTTATTCAACATCAGGTCATCAGTTGACTGAGGAAGAAAGAGATGAACTACTGGCCACGACAGCCTATTTCTTCGTGCAAAGAGCAAGAAAAGCGATGGCCTTCAAGAACCAAAGCAAGTGAGTTATGGGAATAGGATTGGGAAATAAAGAAGACAGAACCGAACTGGTGTGACTTGCGCTACCGCACGCGCGACTTCTGCACGCGCGCTCTGAGACCTTAACGTCAGCATTGTTACGTGTACGATTTTCATGCGTGTGAGTTTTCAGTTTTGGTGGGTCGCATTTTTGAGGATCTTCGTTTGGATTCTTAGTGTAAAGCGTGTTTCCCTTTGGGTTTTTTCTTTTTCGTGTGATGAAACGCGCCTGTTTTCGAAAAGTTTTCCGTAACCGCTTTCGAAAACGTCCACCGCAAAGTAACTTCCCGAGATTTTTTTTCGTTCCTCGAGCTAACAAAACGGTAGCAGCTTGGAGTGCTGGTCACATGAAAATTGCTGTTTTTAACAATCATTTTATTTTGTTTTTAGGCTCAATGCTGTGAGCAAGAAACCATCTGCGTGGGACCTGGTAATTACTCTGCAGAAAGCTGATTATCCAGTTGTGATACAGGCCAAGGAAGACGGAAATTTCGAGGTTAGCCTGAAAAGGTCTTCTTGTCAAAACTGTGCGTAGATTAAAACAACACCCAAAATTTTGGTCACCATGGCGGAAGAATTTTGCCCTTCGTGCATTTTACTCCTTCCTGTTTCCTGTGTAATTATAATTTAAATTTCAATGTGATGTTGCTTTTCGAGTTTCATCTCTAACCGATTATGGAAAGGAGCGCAATGAGGAGCCGTTTGTACTAATTGAATACTGGGTTTTGTCAAATAAAATTCCCAAAAGGACAGGAATCTTCTGAAGAGTTCGATTAAAGAGTGAATGGTGTGGATGAAAGAGTGTTCAGTTTACTTTGAACAAATGTGAAACTAAATGAAATTAGGGTAATGGTTAAGTTTTGTGGGACAGAACTAGGATGCCTGTGAATAAATAAATTGTAAAATGGCCAGCCTTGAGGAAGGGAGACTTGTTTACTTGTCTGATTCACACACCCGGATCAAAGGATACCCAACAATACTTGTTTAGAATTTTAGACGGACAGACGATGGCGAAGGTGGAAGTGAAATTTACTTGCCGTTCCTGTCTTAATAAAACTTGACTTAGTCTAAGATTTTCTTAATTCTGGCTGCGTTGTAGGTCAGCATAGATGGAAAGCAAGTGGATTTCAATACATCCTCTGGACTGTCAGATCCGGTATTCGGAGCCAAGATAAATGGAAATGATGTTTTGTTACAGGTAAGATTGGGGTTAATTTTATACTATCAGTTGTCCAATAACCTATCAACAATGAATGACTTTTCCTTGCCTTCTTCTGCAGACTTTAAAGAAAGAAGGAAATCTCTTCGCAATCCAGCACTATGGAACAACAGTAAGAGAATCAGTGTAATACAAGTTAGGAAAATTTACCCGACGGAGGAACTGCGTGCAAAGAAGATTTTTGAATATGGAAGCGATCTTCGCAGTAGTGAACAGTACTTCGGCAGCAGTGAAAATAAGGGTCGAAAAACAAGAGAGGTCTTTGGTTCAAATCCTGAACAGGCCTGAATTTTTCATATATTTACAATCAAAGAAGATAATCATTATCCTCATTAGGAAAATTTAGGAGACTGGTGCGATAGTTGTAAAGACGTTCTCGTACACCGTTGTAAGTCACGTTTTGTTTTTGCAGTACAAGCTACGAGTGCACACGAAGGATCAGTACGAGTACATGAAGTACATGCCAGAGAAACAAGAGGTTTGGTGAAATCCTATGAACGGGAAGGAATTCTGAGACAAACTAATTACTTGAAAACACCTTTTTATCTTTTATATTATGTGGTGAAGCGCTTTGATCGCTGAAAAAAGCGTTAACTCTGGAGAAAGTAAAAATCCTAGCAAGATTTGACTGAACTTTGCCTATTTAGAAGTTTGAAATGACTTTTCATTTGACTTTTGTTTAGTTTGCCGTTATCAATCTGACTTCATTTGACCTGACTTTCTATGAACCCACTCGTTCGGCCTCCACTTCCTCTCGTTAGTTCATTTGCTCGAAATTTTCCCAAGTTAACTTGACTTGGCTTTTGATCTCGTCTAAGTAACTTTAATTTATCACTGGTAAATTCAATTTTGATGGAAGATAAGAAAATGTTTTAATGTATTAATACTTTCTCTTATCCAGGAGGACATGTCCCCATTCCTCAAGTCACCCATGCCTGGCACAGTTGTATCAGTGGCTGTCAACGTCGGTGACACGGTAAGACATGCATTGCGAATTCACATAATGAAACTTTTGGATTCTTCGTCACGTAATCTCCCTGCCTCTTCGTCCGCGCGAGGGCCAAAAAACAGTCTACGTGACAAGTTCACAAGAACGTCCCTCCCCTTTCTTTTGCATGGTAAGCCAAGAAATTGTTGATTGACAAGCACGCGCAAGTGACCTCTACGTGCACACGCAGGTGACCTCTGCGTGCACGCATTCGCAAGGATAACTTCTACAAACACGTGCGACTGACTTCGGCGTGCGACTTCTTGGCTTGCACGTAGATGTCACCTGCACATGCACGTTCAGATGCTCGTGAAAGAAACAAGTTCGTCCTAAAGTCGGGTAGATTTCAAGTGGTTGTGAAGCATCTGTGTGGAACAGGAATCAAATGATGCAAATCACATCTGCGTTCACATGCTCGGAGTTCCAAACATGATTTCAGTTTAACCGTACATGCATCTTGAATCTGGGCCACCAAAAGTTGACCATATATTAGTTGGCGTCAAATGAATTTAAAATATAACTCATTCTCTATGTCCGTTATTTTTCGTCAGGTTCATGAAGGACAGGAGTTGACCGTAGTGGAGGCAATGAAGATGCAGAACAGTTTGCATGCAGGACTTTCTGGAACTGTAAGTAAATGATGGAAAGATAATGGTATTATTTCAAATTTGTCATCAATTTTTATTTTAAGCTCTGATCCAGGGCCTGAGGATGATCCCCTTCCACCTAGAGGCGAGTTAAGTCTGGAGCGAAAAGATTTTTCCCATTTTTTCCAACATGGCCTTGTACACGGCTAAAAAAAAGGAAACAAGCCATGGAGCGTTAAGAATTCTGAGCTTATTTTATTTTGTTGTACAGGTAAAAAAGGTGAATTTTAAAGCCGGAGACAAAGTTGGTGAAGGAGATATTATGGTTGAAATTGAACATCACCCCGACTACTGAGACGGCAATTCTATTCTAGGAGGAAAAGGTTATCACAATTTTCGGGTCAAGTGACTTTTTATGAGCTCGTGGAAGTGACTTCCGCGCAAAGTCTCGTCGACTTCTGCTCGGAAATGCCAATGACAAAATGAACTGACTTCTTTGTGTCCGTGAAAATGACTCCTGTGAAGCTACAATTGCTGGCCTACCACTAAAGTAGGGAGCTCATGTATGCATATTATATGTACATGCACATGAACTAGCGTCCTTATGGGGCGCGTGCGGGTAATCATAGGCGTGCGTGCGCGTTTGATCTCCGTATGAACTCCTAGGTGACTTATATGTGCATGCACGATTGACTTAAGTGTGCACATACAGCTTACATCTGCGTGTTGTACTTGCGTAAGTGACTTCAGGGAGCATTCACAAGATTTACTTCTGCCCGAACGTGCAACTGACCCTTGCGTGCACGCGTAAAGAACTCCACGTGCACGTGACCTCTGCATGCACGCGTAGGTAACTTCTGCAAGCACGCCCAACTCACTTACGCGTGTGACTTCAACGCTTGCACGTAGATGGCACCAGCACATGCACGCGCAAATGACTTCTGCATCTACGAGCAATTCACTTAAACACGCCTTATATCGTACGTGAAAAATTTTAATTGATGGTTTGGTGAAGGTTGACGTTGTATCAAGTCATAATTTCAGCTAAACTTTGTGTTCGGATGTAATTGATTTGAGTTCTTATGTAATTTAATACGCATTGCTGGAGGTTCTAAATGTTTTTTTCCTGAAAGTGTGTGAGAATTTTCTTGAACATATTATGGCGATGTTGTAACACATTTTGGAACATCTATCGAAGTCTTAATTACTACCTCTCTATGGTGCATCAGAATATGAAATTTTTGGTCAATCTTTGTTATAACGTTCGAAGATTTTAACTAATTTTTCAATCAAAAAATACCATCAACACTCTCGAATTCTGTGGACAGGATCAAAACAGTTTTGATTAAATTGGTGACAGGTCTTGGTGTCGTCCAATTGTGACTAGTCGTACTCGTGATAAACAAATCACTAGAACGGTTACAGACCTAATTGGACTCCACTCGGTCATATTACCATGATCTATTTTGCAAATGTAAAGAAACAGTCAGAACTCAACACTCCGTTCCTAAAATGGACTGTGGTTTATGCACTTTTAGAAGAAGGAAAACTCATTTTAAAATCTCAGACGTATTGAATATGGCTTTACAGCATGGAGCTGAATAAAATGGATAAGAGCTTTTCAAGAAACGTGTCGGTACTGTTATTGTAGAGAACTATCCTATCATGATGAAACTTGTTTCGTACTAGTATCCAATTTTGGACACGAATGTCCAATTTTGGACACGAATATCCAATTTTGAACACCAGTGTCTGATTTTGGACACTTGTGTCCGATTTTAGACACCAGAGTTAGATCTTAGACACCAATGTCCGATTTTGGACGTTAGTGTCTGATTTCGGACACTAATGTCCAATTTTAGACAGAACTGCCCGATTTTAGACATTAGTGTCTGATTTCAGAAATTTGTGTCCTATTTAAAGCTGGGGAATATTCTTTCACGTGATGCGTTTTGACCAATGGCGAATGAGAATACCAGATGTATTGGATAAAGCTATGTTGCGTGAACGTGAATAATACTGATAAAACATTTTCGAGAAACATGTGTCGGTACAGTTTCTGTCCTAACCAGATGATACTTTTTTCGATCTTTGTTGCAAATCTGAGAAAAAAAACAACAACAAAACGAAACATAGGAAAAAAAAAACAGAAACAAAAAAAAAACACTTGTCTTAAGCCCGAGTCGCATTTGAATTTTTTTTGTTTGTTGTTGAAGTTAAAAATCTGTCGACAGATAGCGTAAAATAAGTGCGACCAACATTTGAAAAAACTTGCCAAATGTTTCCGAGTCGCTCACAATTTTCGCCAATCTTCAAAAGAATCGATGTCCTACCACGGAGGCTTCAAATTTTGGCACAACAAACAATCGTGTCTCTTTTTTTAACCATCTAGCTGTTATGTTATGCAAAATATATTTTTAATAAAGGTTTCATCGAGAAAAATTTCTTTAGTCCGCTTGTCTTTGGCGTGCGATGGCAGGATTTTCCAAGCCCAACTCACCCTTTTTATTTCAAGGGATATGAATTTGAGCGCCGCTTTTATTGGCAGCAATTTTGAGGACATGTATGACTTCAACGAGAGATTCTTTCATCAAAGTATCGGAACCATATGTAACACAAGCGTCAACTAAACGTTAAGGACCAGCAGGAGAGAAGATCCGCTCTTGCATGGCAAGGAAATGCTAATTTTGCTAATTTTTGATTCGCATTCATTTGGTCAATATTTGAATTCACTTCAGTGCGACGTGGCCCTGCATAACAAGCAAAAGAAAATTCTCAGCATTCTGTACCCTCCCCTCCCGTACATATTATATCGTATCCTTGCCGCCAGTCTTCTCACGGTGAAATCAATATTTGGCGCGAACATGACATCACAATGATGGCGGCCTCGTCAGTGATTCCAGCTTGGTTGATTAAAGCAAAGTCAACCGTCACAAAAACAGGGAAACAAGAAATGAAAGACACAAGTAATTCATTAAGTGCTTCCGCTTGCAACGGAGAAAGTGAAAGAGCAAAGGAACAAGAAATGAAAGACACAAGCACTCCTTCGATTGCCTCCAAT
Source organism: Pocillopora damicornis (assembly GCF_964200805.1). Taxonomy (NCBI): domain Eukaryota; kingdom Metazoa; phylum Cnidaria; class Anthozoa; order Scleractinia; family Pocilloporidae; genus Pocillopora; species Pocillopora damicornis. The sequence goes on along the minus strand of NC_142675.1, from coordinate 1,120,443 downwards.
TGCAACGAAAAAAGCGAAGGAGCCAAGGAACAAGAAATGAAAGACACTAGTGCTCCTCTAGATGCATTCGATGGCGATAAAAAAAGCGAAGGAGCATTAGCTCCTGATTTATCAGTAGAACAGAGACGGAAAAACAGACGCGTGGCACGAAGGCGTCAACAGAAACGAAGGAAACAAAGACTTAAGGAAGAAAAGAACGAAAATAAGGTGCGTAGATTTGAAAAACTTGTCACGGAGCGGGCTTTAAAAATGGAAGCCGATCTTCTGGAAACTATGGAAGCAGAGAGGAAAAACGCAGCGAAATATCTGTCACTTGCGCGGAAATACTACGGCATGTGGAAGGCAACGAACGAAGAACTTCAACTGTTTCGTCAACATGAGAAAGCATCGATCGCTGAAGGGGATTACTCTACATCCAAAAAGGTAAAATTTCGTTTTCATTTAGACCTTAAGTCTATTACTGTTAAACCCAATCAGATACACTAATAAAGGGTAAAAATTTCTGCACAGCCCCATACTACATTATGCATTCAGTTCTTGGATAGAGAAAACAACGACAAAAACAATACATTGCCCTTGGGAAAACAGATTTGTTTAACAATAGAATGGGGCTGTGCGGAAATTTTACCCTAACAAAGCTCCACTTAATACACGGATTTACGTACACATGGAATTGTGTTTGATTCTCTATGCAACACAGGATCTTCTATTCGTAACTTCATCTATGCACCACAGGATATAATAGTTGCAGTTCTAATGTCAGCTGTTTCTGATCAAAGTTAATAGCCAGGAATATGTTTGTATATCAAAACTGAACATTCAAAGATGATTGTAATGCTTTACACCCTAACATCAGCATGCATATTCTCCACACTGTTTTCAATACTATTCCATTAGTGATGAAGGAGAATTTCTCTAACAATCAAAAGCTTTGTTAGCTTGCAACCATGATGATTGATTCAGTGGTGATACTCTAGGGAAAAATTCAAAGATAGTCACTCTTAGGAATAAAAGAGTTAATTCTTCATCTCACAGAAGCATAACTTTACTTTGGTTATAATTAATGTACTCAAGATGATGTACACAAGCTTGCCAAAATAGCAGAATTGAGAAACTGCTAACACTTTGGTTTGATATCAATCAAGATCAATTGTTTCGTAACCAATCCATAAATATTTCTGGTGTAGAAACCTTTATTTTGGTATCCTTTACTTTAGGTTTCTATATTAAAGGATGAGAACTTAAAATTTCCTTCACCTGCGGTAAGTTAATTCATCATATCTACTGATCATAATTGGTGAAAGGTATGTAAAGTCTGTACTGAAAGCAAGTGGCCTATTCAGGCAGAGCTTATCTTGGTTTCTCTAGCATGAAACAAATAATTAATTCGTCACATCTACTGATCATAGTAATTAGTGAAAGGTGTGTAAAGTCTACTCAAAGCAAAGTGGCCTATTCAGTGGCCTATTAATGGTAATAGGGCTGAGTGGAGTCAAATTCAGTCTGTAATCATTCAAGTGATTGACAAAGTCACAAATAGGATTTCAGACTGAACTGGATGACACGAAGTCCTGTTACCAGTTAATCAAAACTATGACAAAATTTGACATCGGTTAAAAATTTACTTATTAATAAAAAATTGTTAACTTGGCAAATTACACAACAACAGCAAGTGCCCATGATGTGTACTAACCCTAAGCAACTGTGCTATTACTGTCTGATTACAAGCATGACGTGCACACTGTCCAATTAATGCTCAAATGAGGCTAGTGATAACCAACCATGTTTGAGAATTTTGTTATAGTTTTGACGTATACTATAATAGAGGATACTGTGGCCTAAAGGTGGGATTCAAGCCAAATTTGAGAAGTTTGGACCATATTTTTCTGTGTGTCTGGTGGATAAGTGGGAAGTGGGCTGGATTCCACTTTCAAGGTTTAGGTTCAAGGCCAGACAGGGTCACTGTCGTCTTCGACAAGACACATAACTCTCCTAGTGCCACTCTCCACTTAGAGTTTAACTTGATACAGGTGAACTGACAGAGAAATAAGACAGCTCATTTTTGATGGACTGACATCCAAAATCACTTCTTATTTCTTCAAACTATAAAAACTGTCACTGCCTCTTTCTACCACAAAGTTAAGCAGGCACCAAGTGAGTAGTCTTTGGCCCAATAACACAACATAATGACTCTAGTTAGTGACAGACCATTTCTAAAGTTAGAAGTTACCATTGTTTGAATCCAATTTTCTTAGTATATTTTATTAACAACAACTTAATTACTAAAAAAATAATTTCAAGCTTTTCCCCTATCTTACTGAAAAATAGTCATCTGGAAAAAATTTAATTTTGTTTGGTTTCAGACATCACTGACATTGGATGAAAGATTTTCTGAATACTCAAACTCTGGTACATTTAAACTCACTGGGGAAACCTTGAATATTAGCAGTGGAGTGTTACCTACACAGCAATAATTTATTACGTGTTTTTTTGGTTGAGTTAAATTTATTTTCAGTTTTGTTCTTTGTTTCATTCATTTTTCTTAAGAAGACTTCATTGGTAAAGATATGAACAGCTTGTTTCAAAAGATGCAGGTTCCTTTTATTTATTATTTGTGTCTTCTGGATAAGGGAAATTGACCTTTAGTTTTGTTCTTCAATATATTAATTTTTCTAAAATTATGAACAGTAAGTTTCAAAAGGATGCAGCTTCCATTACATTCAGAATTTAAAAAGACAGACATTTTATAAAGATTTGATTATTTAAATGTACAGATCAAGAGAGTAAACACATTTTGGGAAACACAAGCTGCAGAAGAGCCACATCTCATAAAAATTTCTTGAGGATGATTTGGGAGGCAAGCAATGTGGTTAATAACAGGCACTTAATCTATCCTGAATTATTAAAGACTGAATTATTAAAGACTGAATTACCTTCTTTTTTGTACAAATACTTCCTAACCTTAACTTAATATATTCAAGACTGTTCCCCATTATTTATGCCCCTGTTAAGTTAGATAACTTGCCTAGAGGAGAGCTCCAAGATTTCTTTTCAAGCACAATCCATTATTTTAAAAAAAATCCAAGCTGATAGCACTGTATAGAATGAGTTACTCTACAAATGCTTTGTGGGTACAGAAAACATAAGGAGACCATTTTTTTAAAATTAGTTTATTTTGATGATCTTTGTCAAAGCCTTCCCCATTCCATTTCCATAATTTCCCAAAAATATTTTGAATGTTTGACCAACACCTGAGATGTCTTTTGGTTCCTAAGTGTGACCAGATTATGGAGAGGATTCACCATGAGTCTCAGGGGAGGAAGAAAATACCTTAAAATAAAGAGACAAGATGTGATAAATCAGTAATTTGTCTTTGAAGTTTGCTCTGATTGGTTAGACAGAGAGCACATTGTTGGACTGAAAAACACTTTCCACATTAAAGTCCTGTGAAGAAAGCCTACCATTGAATGTGTTTGTCCTTGTGGCTTGCTGTTTGTGGGTGATGTTTCATTAAGTTCCTCAGTGGTACCAGAATGCAGTGTGGCAGAGGACAGACTTCCTGAGGAAATTGATGCCTCTGACCCAGTCTCTGTTCTGCCTAATAAGTGACCTTGTTACAAAAAAGGAGATAATACTTTATGTCATATCTATTTGAATGTTATCTGCTTCAAGGTTAGAGAAAACCGAATAAAGGGGTAAGTTTTTAAAGAAACTGTGGCACAGGATTGGCGAGGGATTACAAGATGATTTGGTTTTATCAACATAATTGATAATGGAAATTGGCCATTGTAGAGAGTTTCTAAAGCTGATATTTCAGGCGCTAGCCCTTCATCTGAGTGATTAAGAGAACCCCTAAATAAAATGTTTCAACTTCATTAGATGCAAAGACCAAATGCAACCTTTGTCATTGATAAAATTGAGGTAAGAGTGTTCCCAACACTTTTCATTTTTTCTAAAATTTTAAATTCTTCCTGGACAGATTACAGACTTACTTTTGCCTTCATTAGCGTCAGAGAACACATTATCAGCACCACCGTCCTCTGGGATGCCACCACCTTTCTCTAACATTCCACCTCCAGATGACATAGTATGTGATCGAGAAAGTACAAACCATTGTTTCCCGTCTGAGCCCCTGGTCAGGCGTGACCCTTGTGAACTCAGTGAGTGTTCCACAGTACCTGATGATGATGTGCTTTTCTCAGAAGCAACATGAGTAAGTGCTGCATTCAAAGGCCCTTTTGCTCCTAAATTGCTTACAGTGCTTGAAGCTAAAGGCCCTTCCCCAGATAAGCCCCTTAAATTAACGTTCCTTTCCAAGGAAGTGAAAGATGTCTGGCCAACTGATGAGTCAGGTCCCTTTATTGAAGTTCTTTCTGGGACTTGGCCAATTCGTCTCCCATGGGTACCAAAAGAATGTACCTCTAAGGCACCTGATGCTCCCTGAGCCTTGGATGATGTGCTTTCAGCTTCATCACTTGTGGATGTCAAGCGTGTCATCATTTCTGTGAGCTCGGACAAGGTGGAAAATGTTGAGCCTATGCTGCCTCGAGCATTTGGACCTTCAGATTCATGTGGAAGGGACAAATACTCCGTGCTGGAGCCATGACTCCAGTCTCCGCTTGTGAACAAAGGCTTCTGGGTGTAACTGGATGAGGTAACAACTGTAAAATTAGGTGCAGTAGTCAGTGATTTTTCAAAGGTACCAAGCCTTTGTGAAATAGCACGTAGTCTGTCCTGCCCCTGAAATGCTGTAGAATTTGCTATAAAACCCAAATTCTCTTTGTTTGTGTCCTCTATGTTCCTACCCAAGTTGGTATGAGCCCTGACAGGTTGTTCCCATAGTGAAGGGCTTGTTTTTGGGAGGGGCCCTGTAAAAGGCACACTGTTGCTTGCACTTCCTTTGGCCTGGTACATTTCAGTACCTAAACCACCTGGGGTCCTTTTCTTATACAAGTCACTGTGACGCTGAACACGAGTTCTTTGAGCTTCGAAGAGCTGTCGTTCTTCTTCCATCTTTTGCTGGTAGAAGTCTAAATACCCTGGAGAATAACCAGAACGAGTGATTGGTTGGAAAGCAGAAATTGTGTCAGGGAAATTTTTTGCTAGCCCACTGCTCAAAACTGGTGGTGTCACAGCCCTTGAAAAGTGACTCGATGGCTCAGTTCTTGAAGACAACACAGAAAATTGCTGTACATTTGCTGATGATGGCTGAGAAAAACCTATGCCTTGTGAGGCCTTTACATTACTGAGCAATGATGTGGCAGCAGCAATGCTTGTAGCGTCCTTGACATCAGAGTATTGTGACCAAACTTGGGAGGTGGGTGGAAATACACGCCTTGTGTCAAGAAAGGGTTGACCAGAGTGGGAGGTCTGTGACACAGCAGCTGTCACACTTAGATCAGAAGATAACGTCACACTAAGCGAAAGAGTTGACGGAGTTGAAACATTAACAAGCTCCTCAGACTGAAGGCTTGATGCTTTACCAGACATTGTGTCCTTTCTTAAATACATTTGACCTCTATCAGAGGGAAAGTCATCCAATTGTGCCTTGTCATGCTCCTGTAAAATCTCCCTTTCTGTCGTCCGAAACTGGGCAGCCTTTTCCGCTGTTAAGCGTGCTGCTTGTAATGTTCTTTGGAAATCTGAGGATATTCCAGATTCATCTGAGGTGATACTCTCTAGTGTTGAGGACTCGAGGGCATCAGAAAGCAATGGAGAGTCATCTGTTGAAGGACTTTTGGGCTCTTCTGTTTGAGGTACTGAATTGTGTGGGGCTTGGACATGGAATGACCTGCCTCCTGTGTCCACTGCTCCCTGAAATGAAAGAAGACAATTGAAAGCTTCACCAAACGTCTTACTTTTGCAATTACAAGTCAGACTCCCTTTCCAGAGTTGATCAAGGCTAAATGTAATAGGCTTCAAGTAATAGACTTACAGTGTTTGTCAGAAATGGGTCATTGTCATAAGGGGGGCTATGAGTGAATGGTACTTCTGGTGAGAGCCTTTGATCAGGCACCGATAGACCTTCAGGCACTGATAGACCTTCAGGCACTGATAGACCTTCAGGCACTGATAGACCTTCAGGCACTGATAGACCTTCGGGCACTGATAGACCTTCAGGCACTGATAGACCTTCAGGCATATCCACATGTCCATAAATATCAGCAAGTTGCCTCTGGTAGGCTTGCAGTTGTTGCTCTAGTTGCTGCTGAAGAAGATTTTGCTGTTGCAGTTGTAGTTTGAGTTTCTGTTGCTCTAGAAGAGCTTCTTGTTGGCTGAGTTGTGCTGTTGGCTAAAATAAAATCAGAGAAACAAAGAGCTGTTACTCAAGTGTAACACAAGATGCAGTCCTTTTTATAATGAAACCACCTGGTGCTAACTGCAAAAAATTGTTAACAAACCACAGGTTACCAGCTCCAGTCAGGCTTTGATGTTGAAAATTAATTTCTTCTATGTTAGGGCTTAACTACAAAACCACAATGAGCCCTCTGAGCCTCCCCTTTCTAAAGGATTCATACCCCTCTTACCATAGGGGTGGTGGTGCGAGATTGTTGCACAGCTTCTAATGGATGGAGCAATGTCCGTGCACCACTTGCTGGTGGGTTGACTCTGTCTATTTCATGCTCCATCCCTGGCATTGGCTGCCGTGTTTCCATTTCAGTTGCATCAGTCCTTCCAGGTTCTGCTTTCTCTTCCTCTCCTCCTGAAAATTCAGCTTCGGCGATTTGTTCTGGGGCAGCAGGAAATGGTATGGTGTCTGGGATCCTGCGTAAAAATATTCATCTCAGATTAGAGACTCTTCTTTGGATTTAACCAGTAGTTAGGCATTTTTTGGTCTTCTCAGCCATTTTTTGGCTTTGTCACGCAATACATTGGGTGACAAACTTGAATAATATCTACAAAGTAGACTAGACTTTTTATCACAGTAAAATTCACAACAGAATTCATTAATTAAAAAGAAACGGTTTGCCCATTGATGACTTCCACAATTAACACCAATTAAGGGAACACTGATTGCATGTCAGCTCCCACATCTCTAAACCTCAGGTAAAGGATCCAAATTCTCCCAAATGATTCTGGCATGTTTTCTGTTTCATGATGCCTTAGGAGAATATCGTTCATAATCAACCCTATTTTCAAAGCATTTCAATCTTTGATTCCGCAATCATACCTGAATTCCTGGGTTCTTTGGGACAGCATTGTTGAGGTAACTGAACGAGGAATTCCTAGAAGTATATATACAGAGTTGAAATCAAAAAGGCATCAATTGTTGACAAAAATGGTTTTTAGTATCTCATTCAGTAAATTACAACAGCTCTATCAAACATGACATAAATCACAGATCATGCTAACTAATAAAAGAAGGAAAATTTCAACTCATTACAACCAAATCTTGACTTCTTATCCTGCCATCTCTTTACAAAAAATGCACTTGTAGTAGCTGCCACAACAACGTTCAACCTTACAAAATGCATTTATAAAATTTAATTTAGTCCACATTATTCCAACCTGTTTCTCCTGCACCAGGAGGTTGCCTTCCTTCTGGAAGCTGCCTTTCCTTCCACTGGTCACGCTGCCTCTCAATCCTTTTTAAAAGTCGTCCCAATGGATCTGTAGGGGGTACACCTTCAGAAGGCCCCTTTGGGGCACCATAACCTGGGGGTGCAATTTTAGGCCCAGCTTCAGGCTCACCACCATGTTCTGCTCCTCCTGAGCTCTCATCAGGAACAACTGCATCAGGGGGTTGTGTTGGCTGTTGGAACAGTTGGTGAGCATATGAATGTTTGCTATTGATTACTTGGGAGACGAACAACAAGGTACACAACTTAATTAAAGAACTGTAGAAGTGACCATGTAGGATTTTGGCTGAATGGCCCTTAGGTAAGGTGGACCAGGATATTATATACCCACTCTGAGTGAGATTATTTGAAATTTCAGCAGAGGGGTTGAAGGCTTATGTGTACAAAGTTAAATTAGAATTTTTAAAGAATTACAATGGCAATAAAAAACATGAAACTTGTTGGAACATGCACTGGATGAGATGTCAGTCCATTGCAAGGTTACCCCCCAGGATTTCATCAGGCTTCCTTGACAAATTGCCAGTACCCATTTACACCCCTGTGTTAAGAGAAGCATGGGGAGAGTAAAGTGTCTTACTCACATGATCCAGCCAGGTCTCAAACCCAGACCCCTCAACTGAAGTCCAGTTCACTGAGCATTAGGCTACTGTAAATCTCACTATTGAGACACACCTCTCATTATTTCTTACAATGCTCTAATTATATGGAGGAAAATTTTTTCATATAATACTTTCTGGGGAAGAATAAAAAAACAAGTATCTTGGAATAAGTAACGCCTCATCAAGAAAAGTAGCAGAGACCTGGTCTTAGATATGAGACCTGGTCTCTGCTACAAATGATGAGCTAAAACTAAGATTAAACATCATAGCTTTTCATTGATTTTCATTAATCACACCTTTTTGACTCCTACTGGTTCAGCAGATCCTTGATCACTCTCTGCAAAAACATGAACACTGTTTTCAATTCTTTTACAATTTAGGTATGAAAGGGAAACTCACTTGGTCTTGTTGTCTGATCATCAGAGTGAGGTGGTCTTGAGATGATTGTGATAAGGCATTTATAAAGTGCATTATCTATAATACTGTGCTATGATGCACTTTGGCTGGACTAAATTAAGCGGTTTACAAGTTTGAAAGGAAATTTTGAAGGAATACAGAGAATATGCAGGAGATTGGGCCTATGAATTATCATCCTTATGTGAGAAGACTAGAACATCTGACCATTTGTATAAGTCGTAGCAGAGGAGGCAAATTCTCCTCAGTTATTTCAAGACCCTGAGTGTTGATCCAGTCTGAGGCTTGAACCCTTCACCTCCCATGCAGCATTCTGGCAGTTTACAACCTGAGCTTACCAGGCAGCAAAATGAATTATTTTCTGTAGCAGTGACTGAAATTTTGACAACCCACCTGAGAGTCCTCATCAGATTCAAGTCAGGAGTTGATTGGTTAGTTTTGTAATGATGTCCTTGGCTGTTAGATTCTAGGACATCATGCTACTCATGATTAGTCAGTTTTGATCTGTCAGTGAGGTTAAGTGATTCTATCTAGTTTGTTTGTCTATCCAGGACATTACAGCAACAAACACCCAACTGACAAGCAACTCCTTGCTTGAATCCAAAGATTACATCTCCTCAAGTTGTCAAAATGTCAGTCACTTACCAAAAAGTCTTTCTGAGAACCAATCTCAAGTGCACAATCGGACTTCATGAACAACAGTAACAGTTACTCTGACCACCTGTATTCAAACCATTCTCAGTAACACTCACCAGATAGAAGGCTATCTACTGATGAAGGTCTTAGATGCTCAGGAGGTTCCAGTGCAACAGTCAGATCACCTGTGTAACCTAGGAAGCGTCAAAATCACAATGTAAATACTCTGCTGAACAAAAAGCACCCGAAAACTTTTACACACAAACACACAAAAAATTAATGTCAAAATCAACGACTCCAACCTGTGTGCATCATGTACATGTCTTCAAATGCTTGCTCCAAGTCTCTTTGGCGATCCTCTGCATCCTCCAACCTTTTGTGTGGAGGCTGAAATATGCGCACCTACAGGGATACAAATTTGTCATCCAAAGAAACTTCTACTTTGTGGAGTAGCATGAAGGCAAACCATGCACTGCTTTCAAAGCATACCTGGCTACATGAAATGTAGTTCAACTAGTGACCATAAGTGTTCTGAATTTTGTTTCAGAAAACTTGGTTTTTAACCCTTTCACTCCCAAGATTCCATTGCAATTCTCCTTACTGTCTGCTATACAATTCTTAAGATGCTAGTTTGGAGAATTTGGTATTGGATCAATAATAATCCCCTAGTTTATATTTTCCTTTATTCTCATTACCTGCTTGCCTGATGTGGTATTGATATTGTAGGGAGAAAATCTGTCTTGGTCACTCATTAGATTGTTAAAGAAAATACAGGAAGTTCACAACAATATCATAATGTTTGATCAGGAACACTTACAGGGATCCGAGCCACAGCTTCTTGCCTTCGCTGGCGATCATGTCTCTCCAAACTCTCCAGTTCTTTCATCAACCTTTCATGGTCCTACCAAAACACATACCAATAATGCAAACAAATCAATACATTCTGCAATGTTGCTGTTTGGTGATCAGTAAATTATCTAATTAACAAATCAACAGTGGTCAAGTGTGGTCTGTACTCTTATCAACACCACTAATTTGTCACTGTTCCTTGTGAGTCTGTGACAAATTTTGACCACTGTGATGATGAATATTGTTGATATGAATACAGACCATGTTAAATCACTGTCAATTTGTTTTTTTTTTACTACTGACAATGTCAACGTCTATTAAAACGATTCTTTTAGTGTATGACCATTGTGTGACAAGTTCACATAAGCAGCGTTGTCTGCACTCTGTTTGACAATGGCAAATTGTCCAATCAGATAGCAACATTACTGCCAATTGTGGCAAAACTGTATGTGTTCCATAGACAAGTCATCACAAAGATGTGCTTGGTTAGTCACTTGGACCATCCAATGAATATTTTGGTGCACTCTGCAAAGGTTGTAAGAGTGCTTTTTTGGTTGGGACCAAAGTCTGAGTCTCAATGAATGAATAGAGATGTCTACTGGTAACAATTCTCAAAAGCAAAAAGTGTTTTAAGTAAGTTCTCACTTCTTCCAATTGTAGCTGAGCCAAAGCATGTTTGTGTCTTAGTCTGGCCTTCTCAGCCTGTTCGGCTTTTCCACGTTTAACCTCCTACCAGAACAGAAAACAAGACATGGAATGAAGCACAATGAAAAACACTCCCAATTTTTTGGGGAAGATTTAAATGTCACAGTGATTTTTGCTTAACTAAACACTGGAATAAACACCTCTATGATTGTTTGAATCCTCTCTTCTTCATCTTTTGCAGCTTCTCTAGCATCTTCCTGAGGGAGTGAAACATTTAGATGTTAAAGCAATCAGTAGAGTAAAGTTTTCCCCTTTAGAATATAATTAATTACTTAAAGTGATGAGAAAACCCATTGGTATGAGAGTTATTCAAAGGCAGATTACTCTGCCTCCTCAACTTTGAAAAATAGTACCCTACAGAACAGGCCTATTTTTTTTTGCATTTTTCAGGCAAACAGTAGCAAGCGCAAGCCATATGAGGAGTGCAAAATAATTGTTTTGCGCTTCATCCTTCACCCATGACTCACCTTTTGCACTCACCTCATGCTTACCTCTTGAAAAAATAAAATGTTGTTAATCATGACAATGTTTACCTGACTTAGATCCAGATCTCGTTCCACAAGAACAGCAGGTTTCAAGTGAAACCGTGATATACCGTAGTTGTCAAGTTTCTTCTTGTTAGAATGTGGTAGGTCTTGGTAAAATAACAAGTTTGAGAAAAACATTTTCAAATAAAAACCATGAATATACCAATTTGAAAAGAATGGATGAAATATTGAGAACCACAAACAAACAAACTTTCTCCCATACCTTTCTCCTGACTTAAGTCCTAGAAAAAATGGATAGCGGAACTTATTAATTTTAGAAGTAATTTCTTTATTATCAATAATTTAAGTTCTTCAACCTCCACAAGACAACATATTTTTAAGTTTTCATCTCAGACAGACATTTATCTTTTAATTAGCTGCTTAATAGAATGATATTATTTTGGATCCATGTACAAAAATATATACTGATGACAATTTAAGGGTTTTTTTTAATGACTGAAAACTTAAAACAAGCTGCTTATTGAATAGGTTCAATTTGTATTCTGAAAAATTCACACTCCGTCAGCAATCATTAGATTATTTGATCATAAGTTGGTTCATTTTATTTTAATTGAGTGCTTACTCCATAATTTTAGCTTTGATCCAGAACTCAAGACAAATTACCCGTGACTCACACTAATCAAAAATTTGAGTGAATTTCAAGGTCTTTGGTACACAAAGGTTCCTATACCTTAATGGGATCAACTACTGGAGGTAAAGACGCAATCCTTGCTGCTTGCTGACGTTCAATCTCCAAGGCTAGCTTCCTAGAAGGAGAAAGAAAATAAAATTTTTATAACTGACAATAATTTAAGTGACCAAACAATGACACCATGAAAAGTTTCTTTCATCAATTAAAATACACCCTGTGGGATAACACATAGGAGAGGAGGAGGGAGAGGGAGAGGGAGAGGGGGAGGGAGAGGGGGAGGGAGAGTATGGGAGAGGGAGAGGGGGAGGGAGAGTATGGGGGAGGGAGAGGGGGAGGGAGAGTATGGGGAGGGAGAGTATGGGGGAGGGAGAGGGGGAGGGAGAGGGAGAGTATGGGAGGAGGGAGAGGGGGAGGGGGAGGGAGAGGGGGAGGGAGAGGGAGAGTATGGGGAGGGAGAGGAGGATGGACAGGAAGAGGGGGAGGGAGAAAGAAGCTTGAAAAAATTTTCTAGTGGAAAATGTCTGGCAACATCAGAGAGGGTTAAATTTAATATGGATCAAAGTAACAACTGCAAGAATCAAAAGCCTTCTGTAACTCGATGTGTTCAAAATGTATATATTGCAAATCACAGGCAGATTGTTACCTCCCTTCCAAGCGTTCTCTCTCTGGCTGAGTCATCTTGTCCCTTTCATACATGAGCTAAAAATTAAGGATATCATTACTCTTCATCGGAATGCTGATTGCCATATGTAGGTAGGAATGACATGTCGTTAATTTCCACTAAGGACCAATGAAAGTACATAATGACCTTCACTGTGACATCACATGAGATATTACGGCCTGATTTTCCAGGTGAGAGTAGTCCTCGGAAGGACTGTTGTCAGTTGTGGTGACTGACCTTTTGACAACCTGAGGAGGAGTCGTCAGAGTCATCATCATCACTCTGATGATGAGTTCCACTCAGGTGGTCACAATGTCAGTCACCACTATGACAACAGTCCTTCTCAGGACTACACTCACCCAGATGATCAGACTACACTATCACAAAAGACTTTTACTGATTATATTTTTAGCTTTTCAATTCATGAAAACCAGTCAGATGATTAACATTTCATTTACTTAGAAAAATAAGTTAAAAAATTGATCTGGAACATGCAATGAATATATAGGTGATCTTATCATTGGAAAGGAGAGGACGAAAGGTTCAAACTGGTTCAAAAGGTTTTAACTGTTTCACTTCCAACAGCTCATTGTTTAGTACTTCTCTTTAATGTCTGCCATACTTTTCCACTGATCACCTATTATTTCAGAGAATTTGGTCTTGGATCAACTAATAATCCCATGACTGATATATTTTTTTATTCCCATCACATGTCTGCTTGATATTGTATTGATATTATGGGGAGAAATTTTGAATTGGTCACTCATGTGATTTAAAGGGCTAATGTAACGTATAAAAATCTCCTGTTGATCACAGTGGCTTAAAGACAATTATCCCTCCCTCATTTTCTGTTATTTTATTCATGACCCCCCCCCCCCTTTATAAAGGGCATGAAAATCTGTGATCCCGAGACCAGTTGTATAAAGGGTGGACAACTCTATCCAATGGATACATCGCTATCCAGCAGATAGGTGATAGCAAAACGTACTGCATTATCCACCAGATAGAGATTTATCCAGTAAACAGTGTTATCCAATCTTTGAACAACCGGAGCCTGTTTGTCAAATCTGTGGTCTTTATCCACCCATTACCCTCCTCCTTACTGATTTTAAACAAGTCTCGAAAAACATTTAAAGCAATTACTGTTAAGAGTTATTTAAAACCACCAAAGAAGAGATGCCCCACTCTGGTCTATTACCCCCTTCACCTGTTCTAGTGCTTTCTTGTATCTCTCTGATGCCCTGAAATATAAAATTATTGCAAAATAAAATTAGTTCAGGCTGGATGAAGTTAGAGACCTCTCATAAAAAAGAATAGACATTCAGTGATACATTATTTAGAAGAAACGTACTTTCTCTAGAGAATTCAGTAGATAGAATTCACGCAAGTCTCTCTTATAAAGAAAGTGACCCAAAGATCCCACCAGTAATTCTCTTTATAGTATGCTATACAATTCCTGTCACGTTAGTGCTGAGAATTTGATATTCAGTTGACTTATAATCTCCTAACTGATATATTTCTATATTCTCTTCACTTATCTGCTTGATACTGTAATGATATTGTGAGGAGAAAATCTCTCTTAGTCACTCATGGGTCAGAGTTTAAGAGTTAAGTGTGAGAAGTCAAGAGGGCCACAACTGCCCTCCCCCCCCTCTTGGGTGAGTTGCTGGTCCATAGCAGACCACCCCTCAGCATCCATCAAGCTTCCATACTACCATATACTCCTGAGTCGAGAGAGACATGGTGAGAGTGAAGCATTTGCAGATGAATTCAATACAAAGACCCAGTGAGGCCTTGAAACCAGACCCCTTCATTCAGAGTCCTTTATGCTATTTCCTAGCCATGTAGTCTCCCTAAAAAAAACTTATCAATGAGCTTCTGAAAACAAATATGAAGAGTACCTCTGTCTTTCCTCCACAGTCACATCTGGTTTAGAATAATTTGTTTGATCCTTAAAAAAAAGAAGCAAATTAAATCATCTCAATTTCTTCATTGAAAACATCACCATTATCAGTGATGTGAAAAAAAACCAATCTGTATATTGAATTGTTTTTGATTAAGTACCTCAGAAGCAGTCCTGTGTCCCAATCCAAACTCTGCCACATTTTCTTGATATTTTTTCTCCAAATCTAATTTCCGCTTTTCTTGTGCAATCTCCCATTGGTCCTTAATTCAATGAATAGTAAAAACTTGAGAGGATTCAGAGCAGATCAATTGCCTTATTTGTAAAATTACATTGCTAAATACCAAAAAAATGCTTAGCTCTTTACATTCTGAGATTAGTATTTAAATTCTCCACTCTGTTCTGTCAACTTTTCCTATGGCACAGAGAGGGAGAATTTGTCTGACAATCAGGAGGTTCTTAAATTGGTGATTGTTTCCTTTATTCTCCTGTCCTATACATTTGACTCAAGGGTGATACTGTAAGGAGAAACTACAAGCCAATCATTCTTGAGAGCTACATGGTTAAACTCAATATGACATAGTTGTCAATATCAACGTAGCAAGCTCATCATTTTATTAAGAAAAGGTTTTCTGCAATGTTATCACAAGTTCTGTAACATACCTTCAGATGAGAGGTCAGTTCTTTCAGCCCAATATTTTTTCTTTTTCTGGCATCCTTTAGCACTTTACGAGAAAATGCTTTCTCTTGTTCTCTGATCTAGGCATTCAGCAAGTAAGATCAATTAAGTGTCTATGGGGGAGAGGGAGGGGGAAGGGAGACAGAATTTAAGGGTATGTTACTACTGTGGATCCCCAATCCCTGACCCTACCCTACTCAAAAGCAAAATATTTTACAGATTGTCATGTTTCAACCCTGATGAAGTCACTTTTAGTATATGAAATAATTTTTTAAAATCTGCAATTAAGGAATTACTGGTCCTGCAACTTTTTTTGAGAAGTTATATCAAGTCTTTTAGTCATGTCAAATTTAATTTTTAACCCAAACAAATATTTACAACTGTGATTATATATTTGTAAACAGTAATTAGTTATTGACATTCATAAGTAGGGAGAAGTGGTTGACTTAAACCCTTAACTCACTGAAGAGATTAAAATATAACTTCTCTCTAATATCCTTATGGTATCCGGCAAACAGGTAGTAAGAATACTCAAACTTATCAGATAGAAGTTATCTTGATCAAAAACTAAATTCTCGTCATTTATAAGGAAAGCATGGCAGCTAGAGAGGAGAATTAATAATCGCATCAGTATGCATATTCTCCATACTGTTCTCTACACGATTCCTAAGTTGCTGACGAGGAGAATTTGTTTAACAATCAAGAACTTCTTTAGTAAGTGATCATTTTCTTTATTCTCATGACCTGAATGTGTGTCTCTGGGGTGATATTGTAGGGAGAAATTAGATGCGAATCACTCAAAGGTTAAAAGGGTTAAACGTCAAGCAAATAACATTTACACGAAAAAAAAGTCAACTAAAATTGATAATAGTATCAATCTTACTCTCGTACCTGTTTTAAGCGTTGCTTCTTCCTTTTGACTTTCTCATCTTGGAGTATATTCGCCTGAAAATTGAAATTTCGTTTATTTGATATTAAACATTCTGTCTACAATCAAACTACCAGACGCATATGGAAGCTAGATATATATATACAGAAGTGTTTGATCGTAATTAGACTAACGCTAATTTCAACAAACCTCTTCATTGGGACTTGGTTTCAACACTTTCCTTCCTTCATTCCCTTGCTTCTTCATGTTCTCCCTTTTTTAGAGAAAAACTTCCTCAGCAAATGACGTGATCATACATTCTAAACAATAGATCGACACCACAACCATCCATAACAAAGTTTTACAAACAAAATCAATCCTACAGGTAGTTGAAAGGCTAAATCCTTAAGATCCAGATGGCTCTTAATAAACAATCAGCTGCAGTTTTTACTTTAAAAAAATATTTTCCAATACCTGATTTGACTAATTTTTTTTTTACATCACTCCATTCTGCTTTAAATTTCGTTAATTCTGATTTGCTTTAATTCGCGCGCCATTTTGATTTTATCGTTATTACCGAGTCCTTCTCGCCTCTCATATTGACCGTGATCACTGGGACTGCTGTTAATATATTGCGCAAGATCACATAATTCTTCCCTTTTTCGGCTCGATCTGTGGTATTCGGGTTTTACAGCACTATACTGTAACGCGAAATCCTGACCCATCGACATCATGATTGTTTACAGGGACCTTCTATCCAGTAAGTACTAGGTCTCAACCACGTGTGACTGTCTTGAAAGTTCTATTTTCCCTGAATTGTCCCGAGAAACAGTGTATGTTGAGTTGACTTTCATCGGTATTTCTGATCTTTTGGCACACGACTTTAGTCTGTGAAACAAGAATAATTTTGTTGGATAGGCTCTTTAATTGTATCGTGAAGGTTAATGGCCATACCTAGTCGAGTTTTTATCAATCACAGTACAATCATTCCATAGAAGAAAAAAAAACAGAAACAAAATGGCTGACGATTTCACAAACTACACAGAGCAGTTAAAGTTACTTATCCTGCCTCAAATGTCATAAACATTCGATAAAGAAAACTTTTAATCGTATTTTGTCGTTGTTCTTCGTATACGTGGGGATTTCAAGAGTAGAGAGAGAATAAATGCTCCAGATTAAAGTTAACATCAAAGTTATAAAGACAGACAGGCTTACGTAAAGTACCCATGACACGATTTTTTTTTTAGCATTTTCTGGTCCATAGGTGTATTTAAAATTAGAAATGATGGACCTTACCGCTTAGTGAGTTCTCCTTGACCATGTCAATGCTGACTGATACAAAATTATGAGAGACATGAGAGATTTCTAAGTCTCAACTGAGAGTTTCCACAGTTTTCTGCGTTATCACCAACTACTTCGTAACACTATTTAGACAAAATAAGAGCACTTTAGGGCCCCAAAAAACCGAGTTTTAATTTTTTTGAAATTTTTCTTCTATCTGAATTCGTTTGTACACATGGTTAGCTAAATATTTTTGCAAAAAAAATTTTTGTGTTATAGGCACTTCCATTGTGATTTCTATTTTCTAGCACATGAGACATTGTGTGCCATTGATGTGAACAAACAGACCAAACAACCAGTCGACTTATTTCAGTAAATCCGTTTATCAAATTGATTTCTCCTGCTGAATCAGACAATTCTTAAACTGTATACCTACTGTAATGGGGATTTTGTCAAATTAACCCTTTAACTCCCATGAGTGACCAAGACAGAATTTCTCTTTACAATATCAATACAGTATCAACCAGATAAGTGATGAGAATAAAGAAAAATATCAATTTGGGGATAACTAGTTGATCCAATACTAAGTTCTCTTAATTAACATTACAAAAATCACATGGTTGATAGTTAGGAGAATTACAAATTTGATCTGGGAGTTACAGGGTTAAAGGGGAAACTTTGCATGACGCTGATTTATGTGTAAACTGACACAACTGATTGGCCTTAGTCCTCAGTTTTGTAATATGTTGTAATTTCTACACAATTAAGCAAAAACAGTTTTTTGTTCTTATATAACTTATTTTTTTTGATAATAAACCTGGTCACTCTTGCAAATTCTCCATAATGTTCTCAATACATTTCCCATGATACTTTCAAGGAGAATTCGTATGGCAATCAAGAGCCTTTAGAGTGGCAATAATTTCCTTTAGCCCCAATCTTTGATTCAGGGGTGAAACAGTTGGGAAAAATAAGATGCTTATCAGTCCTCAGTCATAATGGTTGATGGATTGACAGGCATTTAATCTATCAGAAGTTGATCTTATTTTTTATTCACAAGCTGTAATCGCTATTGGTGTCGTTAACACTTCTAAGTGAACTGTTCTTCTCAGCTACAAATCAAATTTTCAATCACTAAACTTCAGATTTGCGTATCCTTCTTCAGCCTTGTAAAGCCCATAGCCAAACCCAAATCAAATTCAATTTCCTCTGGATTTTCATCATTTATAAATGTGATTTTACTCATGATAACTCGAACCTTAGATATTGAACCTCCCACTTACCTGAAGCATTTTTTTTTACTCTTGAAACCTTGAGCCAGGTCGAACCATGTCTGTCAATATGTGGCAAATCAAAACAAACAGTGTACCAGTGTACCAGTGTACTGCAGTCCAAAACATCTACATTACATTGTGATTTTTGCAGTAATTTAGTGTTCCATTTTCACTCAACTTCTCTCTATAATCAAATTTGATGAAAATGTTTACTGTATGAGTAGAAAAAAAAAATAAGTGAACACCATTTTTCTCTTATTTCTAGTCGTTTGTTTTCAACTCCCAACAACTCCTACTCCTGATTACTTGAAAATTTTTTCAATTTACCTCAAAGGTTTGAGTTATCAGGAAGCAACTGTATTAGTACTTCCTGGAAATTCGATTTTTTTTAAACTAAAATCATGTGTTGAATGTTTCAGTATTTTTTAGTTCTTCATTGTCAATAACCCATCTCTTTTACAGATGATGAGTTGTTCACTGACAGTTGCAAAATGAGAGAAGTAGATGACAGTGTATTCATTGAAGTAGAAGGCAAAGTAAGTAAAATTGATCTGGTTTTTTTTTAATTTTTTTTTACAAAATCATCAAATCATGTTTAATAATCAAAAGCTTCTTTGTCAGCAATCATTTCTTTTACTCTTGTGACATCAAGATTTGATTTAACTACAATAATGTAAGGAGTTGTTAGATTTTTTTGTCACTTCTATGGGTTTAAGGGTTAATTAACAATTATTCGCCAAAGGCAAAGTGAATATTGAAGAATAGTCTGGGGGATTATTCAACAATCTTCACTGAGCCTGAGAGAAATAATTGTTATAGTATAGTTGTGAAACGCTCTCAAATTTTGTTGTATAATTTGTTTTGTAAATTGAAAATTATGAATTCTGTTCTAATTGTTGGGATTAGTTTCCACTAGCATTTAGCTGGCACATTTTAATTCCATCAACAAAACCTTCATAGCTCTCCTTTGAAAAGTGTCACGCCAAACTTTTTAGCATCCTTTGTGCTCTTCAAACTTGTATTTTCCTCTGTCACAATTATCACATCCTGTGGAATGTTGAAGAAATGCAAGGCTGCCATTTTGAAATTTAATGCTCCTGTTGTAATCACTTTGCACAAGGCAATTACAGCCAGATGTGATGCAATCCTCAACCTGTAAGAGTGCATGCATCTTTATAATCACCAGAGCAATAATTATACTAAAGCCAATTAAAAGGTTGTTTTTATTTTTTTTAGTGAAAGGCTTCATTTGAACTGAGTACCAGTTCAAAGTGAGGCAAACTATGATACTCACAAGTGTTACTGTATAAAATCTCTCTGTATAAAACCGTTGTATTGAAAATTTGCCATCTTCTTTTACTCTATGTGTTGAATGGTGGTGAAGTTTTTATGCCTTCCTTAGCATACTACAGAGTGCACCAAAGTGGATGATGCTATGATTGGTGGGAACAAGTCTGCCGAATCTTATGAGGAAGAATCTGCTGATGCATCCACAAGTGGGGTCGACATTGTCCTCCAAAACAGATTAGCATGGGTAGACATGGACAAAAAAAAATACCAGAAGTATATCAAGGCATATGTGGCCAAACTTGTGGAAAAACTTACTGAGACCAAGCCAGACTATGTGGCCACATTCAAGAAAAAAGCTATACCAGCAGTGAAGAGGATTCTTGATAACTTTGAGGAGTGGGACTTCTACCGTGGAGAGACTGACTTTGAAGGGGCAAACGGAATGCTTTGCATCTTGGGATATCGTGAGGATCAAACGACCCCCTATTTGCTGTTTTTCAAAGATGGACTTCTTGAAGAGAAAGTGGTAGGCTTTTTGTTTGCTTGATATGAAAGGTCAACTTTAAAAGATTTCTCTAGATACCATGTAAATGATATTTTGTCTCTTAACCTTGAAAAAATATGAAAAGTTGTGACATCAATGGCATTTTGAGATTCCAAAGGGGAACCTATCCATCTCTTAGAACTTGATCATGGCCACAGCTGTATTGAGTCTTGTTCAAGAAACCATAAGATGAGTCATTTTCTCAGCCTTGGAAAAGAATATGAAAAGTTATGATTTGGACTGCATTTTGAGTTCCCAATGAAGTTCCTCTTCTTCTTTAACCCTTAAAGTAGCACCAGTGACCAAGACAATTTCTCATGATTATGTCAATACAATATCAAGCAGACAGGTGATGGGAATGATTAATGGTAATTGAACTGAGTGGGGTGCAATTTGTATAGGTAAATGCATGATTGCTAGTACAATTTGGGATAAATCAGTACAAGTAAATCTTTCAAAGGCTAACCAAATTGCACAAGCCCATAGTGCAGGTGCAATTTGTAGTCCTGGAAAAATTAACAAGTGCTGATTTATCCCAAATGGCACAAAGAAAATCATGTGATTTACTGGTAATTAGTAGCAGTTAAATGTCTTAATTTCAAGTCATGGTCACTTGCCTTTGCCTTGTTGCCAAAGTAGTCGGGCTTTTTCCTCAAGAATTTGCTTCAAGCTTTAAAAACCTCTCTTGTGAATCATTGAGCATTTGTATTCTTTCTCTGTCGGGTATTTGTCAACTGCAGTAATTTTCACAATAGTTACTGAGCTCATAATGTTCCCCATTTTTTGTATAAACTGTTGCACAAAACTCCTCAAGAATTTTATCTTATATTTAGTCACTTTGGACAAGCCTTGAAATCTGATTGCTTGTGTTTTAGTAAAGCTCTCTCATTGGCTGGGAAAAGATACAATTAAGACCAAAATGTGGTGTAATTTGTGAATTAATGGCACTCATGAGAGCCAATCAAATTGTAAGGATTAACAGAGATTTCAAAATGGATGTAATTGAGAAAAATATCAATTAAGGGATTATTTGTTGATCCAATACCAAATTTTCCAAACCAACATCAGAAGAATTTTATGGCAGACAGTAGGGAGAATTGCTCAAGAAATCTTGGAAGTGAAAAGGTTAAGGATTAATTTGCAGTACTACAAGGATGAATGATCAGAGTGTCCTTTCCTATGTGTAACAGATAATTTAACCCTTTCACTCCCAAGATCTAATTAGTAATTCTCCTTACTATCTGCCATACAATTCTTATGATGTTAGTTCAGAGAATTTGGTATTGGATCAACTAATAATCCCATGATTGATATTCTTTTCTATTCTCATCACCTGCCTGCTTGATATTGTATCGACATCGAAAGGAGAAATTCTGTCTTGGTCACATGTAGGAGTGAAAGGGTTAAACACCCTGGGTTTTGGGTGCAGACTTTCACCCAAACAATCTTTCCAGCTATTCTGCCTGGATTTGTTTAGTTATGAGTGGAACTAGTCGTATAGAGAGTGATACTTGACTCCACAGCTTGACATGAACTGTCCAACTTGTCATTACCTGTTGATGAATTGCCTTAGCCGTTTAACTGCCAAGATCTCATTAGTAATTGAGATCATCTAATAATTCCTAACTGATATTTTATTTAATTCTCAGCACTTCTATGCTTGATATTGTTTTGATATTGTAAGGAGAAATTCTTTCTTAGTCACTCATGGGAGGTAAAGGGTTAACTTGCACCTTTCAATGTTCTATGTTGCAGAACAAGATGTTAAACTGTTTTTTTCTTTTTATTTCCTGCAGTAACCATGTCCAGACAAGGAGATTACCCAAATATATCTATAACGCATGAGAATTTCAATTTTCTTTCCACTTGAAGAGGAATTTTTATTTTGAACAAGTCAGAATAATTGTCATCACAACACTGTGTTGTACACTTGTGTTGTGTTTCCCTTAAATCAGATGTAGCTTATTTGTAACCTGTCCAAAATCGTCATAAAGAAGTGAAGTTTTCTTGTCACAGGCCATTATTTTTAACATCAAAAAATTGGCGTAGGGTGGAGCTTTTCTTCTCTGCAGAGTAAGAATTTTATTGCTAGTAGCAATCACTGGTTGAGTCGCTAAAATGTACTGTAAGTAACATTCTTGCTTGGCAATGACAGGACAAAACAATAAATATGGTCATTCTCAGTAATACTTACAGTGTGGTGAAGACTTTATTGGAAGCCCAACTTAGTGTTTATAGTTTGCGTGTGTCTCCCTTCTTTCTCTTGTTCCACGGGGCAGGATGAGAACAGACACTGCGAGAAAAGTTGCATACATTGGTTTCTGTGTTTTTACGAGCATTTCTGTTGTCGTTTTGTTTGGGTGGGACCAGAGAAACGGGGAGATTGCGGAGCGTTGAAAATTTTCAGAAGCACTAATTTCAATCAAAACCTGTGCTAAATTAGGTCCAAACGACCAAAATTCCTGCCTGGCTATCAATACGCGATACGAAAAGAGACATCTCTAGGGCTACACAATATGGCCCGTTGTTTAGTCCCTCCGAGGAAATACAGCCCGTACACTGTTTGCACTGTGTGTGTGGCAACAGGGAAGTGTGCACCACACACATGACCGCTTGGCTGCCATTTGTGGGAGTTGCGAGGCAGAGCTCCCCAAAAAAGCTGTTGGTTGTGTGTCGACCGATTGTTGGCCTTTAGTTGGCCCACTGTTGGTGGTTTTAGAAGCTTACCCCATGTATTCATGAAACTTTCAGCGTCGAGGAGAGCACGCAAGTCGCACCTAACAAAGCTAAAGCAGAAAATCGATGACGCGACGAAAGGCAATCACCGGTACTACTGAGATTGCTCTATTCGATTCCTGCGTCGCTTAGCTTTAACAGAGGAAGCTAACCCTTTCAGGAACTTAGTACCAAAATAATAGATTTGCTGGAAACGCCTGGAAATCTTGAACAAGAAGTTATTGAAGCAGAGAGAACTAAATGGACTTATTTTAGAGAAAGTATGCGTCACTGAGAAGATAGTCGAGCTCGCAAACAAGAATGCCAATCAACATGTACATGCGTCATGTCCTCCTCAAGATACCGCCGTTCCTTAGCCAGAATCACCACAAATAGGAAAGGAAAAATGAACAAGTCGTTCCCTTCGACAGCCGAAGTAGCAGGTAATGATAACTCTGGTAATTCACTCACCTCATCTCTAAATTCCTCGACATCGCTGCCGGTGAGTACGAGTCATTCATTTTAAGCTAATCGTTTACCTAAACTAGTGTTACCTTCGTTTAATGGGAACCCGCTGGAATAAAAAAGCCCTTTGGGATGCCTTTCAATCAGCAGTTCACGACAACACTACAGTTGGTGATGTCCAAAAGTTCAATTATCTGAAGGCACAACTATGGTCGCTAATTAAGTTAAGAGAGTTGAATTATTAAAGGAGAGATTCGTTCACATGGAAGCCCTTCTTAACTTACCATCTCCAACTGATCATTTAAGTAGGGTAATTGAGCATTATCAACTGAGTTGACAACGTAAATTGGCCATCGTTTCGAGCGTTGGCCCTTCGTCAGGGCAATAGACGATGGGCTAATGCTGGAAACGTCAGCTTTAAAGCTCTTTACGGTGGCCAATTTACGTTATCGACTCAGTTGATAATACTAAAATACCCTGTTATACTCTTCCATCGACGCAGCACCACAGTTTCTTTAGAAACTTACCCCCTTTGATCAATTATGTGGTTTGAGGGCTTTCTACGACTCGATAGAATCTCACTTCCAGGGACTTGAGATGCTAGGGAAGAAAACAGAGACTTACGAAGACATTCTTGTCTCAATTAAGAAGAAATTACCGAATGAGATCAAGAGAAATCTAGCAAGACAGAACGGAAACAAGGAGTCGCATTTCGACAGTTTACGCATGGCAATATTAAATGAGATTGATATCTTGGAGGCTGGAAAGAATAGTTGTAATGATTTTGTAGTTATCGACAGCTCACTAGATAACACCCACCGCTGCATTTTCCATGAGTGCAAGGTCAAATCTACCTCCAAACTCTGATCAATCACGCACCAAATAACATGTCTTCTCTGCAAAGATGAATACAATTCAACTGATTTTAATGTTGTGACAGATAAGGAAAGGAAGCTTCTTTTGTTCGTAATGCCAAGGCATGCTGTAACTTTATGAATCACCCAGTATCCAAATACAAGTCAAAATATCGTTATAACGTATGCTACAGAAACCAGCCTTTGTCAGAATGTCGAGAAACCTCCTACAGCAAAAAGCAATGACCTAACATCTGCAAACAAGACTTCAAGTCCATCCGTCACAGATAAGGCTCCATTGCATTCAGTCTCATCCTTACACATTGTAGGCTCGATTTCCGCCGCTCTCTCGTGTCCGGTCTTTGCTCCTTCCCGAGAGAAGTGGGTTCGGGGGAAGAAGCGCGGGCTCATATTCCCGTACAGCGGCTGGTAATTGAGCCTCTTCACATTGTTGGTGCAAACAAACACCCTCCCATTCCATTTACTCTTACATTTCACCCTCACAACCACGCAGTTAAATCTATCATTCTTCAAAATTTTAAATGACTCCAAAACGATTCAGAGACTGGCACTATCTTTTCGCAATCCCCACTTATTTCAATCAAACGTGACAAAAACAAAGGCAACTTTTTCGTCAGGAGTTCATTTCAAACCAGTGACCAATCTGGAACTTTCAAATGCGCTCGTTCACAATGCAAAACTTGTTCTTTCATTCATAACGTAGAGAAAATATCGGGACCCAAGAGATCCATTAAGATCACTGATCACTTAACGTGTACTTCCGCCAAAGTTATTTACTGCATAACTTGCACTTATTGCAATAAATTATACATCGGCGAAACAGGAAGACGACTAGGTGACCGATTCCGAGAACACCTTCGCGACGTAGAAAGAAATGAAAAGGACGCATCCAAACCAGTCGCTAGACACTTTAATCTCCCTAAAAATTCTAAACAGCATATGGCAGTCTGCGACCTTTCCTTACATCTAGGCAGTTCGGAAAGCCGCAAAACACTAGAACAAAAATTTATCTTCCAAATCGACACCCTTAATCACCACGGAATCAACGAACGCTTTTCATTCAACTAATTTATTCCTGTTTTCTCGTCACCATATTCCCACCAATGGCGTAGCTCCACTTTCTGTATATGAACCCACACACAACCTACAATTCCTCCAATCGCTCTTACGAAGGGGTAACGCCCGAAACGTCAGCTTTTTTACCCTTTACGATGGCTAATTGACGTTTTCAACTCAGCTGTTAACACTAAATTACTTGCTATACTCTCCCACTGACGCAGCACCACAGTTTCTTTAGAAGCTTACCCCCTTTACCCTCCCATTCTACTTAAAACAGCCACAGTAACCATATCAATGCACATATTCTATCGGACGAGGGTTCTCAACGCTCCTTTAATACATCAAATGTCGCAGTCAAGCTTGTTCTAAAAACTGAAACACAAGAAGCCATATCTCTAAAGCAAGTTGACACTGTTACAGTCCACCTAAAAATCATTCAAAGGGAGATCATATCCATTCGTGCGATTATTGTACCAACCATAGCTGCACCTCTCGTTGCCTAGTAACAATGTTAGTACACTGGTACCAATGTAAGCCGGGGACTTACACAACTAGAGAGACTGATCTTAGGGTATCCTTCCGTCAATGGTTCACCTGTCACAGTCGACATTCTAATAGGTGCAGATCCTTACTGGGATGAAGTTGAAGACGAGATAATAAAGGGTCCAGGTCCTACAGCAGCCAATTCCAACCTTGGATACCTCTTATTGGGTTCCCTTTCCATGTGCAACCCTTCAAGAAGCCCCAGCACTTCTACCCTACATGTCATGGCCGAACCTCAACAAGAGGAATTCGATTTGGAACGTTTCTGGCGCATTGATGATGGTTAAAAAACATATGATTGTTTGTCCTGCCAAAATTTAGAGGCCTCCGAGGCAGGACATCGGGTCCTTTGAAGATTGGCAAAAATTTGGCGATCTGCAAAAGTTTGGTAAGTTTTTCGAATTGGGAGTGGAACTTATTTTACGCTACTTGTAGAGAGATTTTTCACTTAACCAAACAAAAAGAAGCTCTAATACAACCCGGGACTTAAATCTCATAAATGACATGGATGCGTCCTGATGTTTGCAGTTGTCGTTAATTTATGGTCGATAGGTATTCTTATCCAAAATTTATTATTTCCTTTTGTGCTTGTCAATATATCATCGATGCATTTCCTCTACTTATCGTTTACAATTGGCTCGTTCGTAATTAAACGAAGGGCTTCTCGAATAAAAACCTGCAGAAAAGGCATAATTTTTTTGCATTTTACCGAACTGAAAAACGCCAAAAAAGCCGCCTATTCTGCAGGCTAATAATTGTGGACGTTTACTTTTACATCCCAAGGGTATAATAAAAAGGCCTAAAATGTCTAAATCACGTCTAGTGTTAATATTCTAGCAGCGTTGTTGGATAAATTTCCAGTCAAATTAGCAAACAATCGAACAAACATAATTTTTTTTGTAAATAGAACAAGGGATATGGTAAGTTTTGAGCTCGTGAAAGAAATAGAGAAAGATGTATTATCAACTCGTCACGAACGTGGGACAAAGAAAAAATTCTGAGTCCCCATGAGGAATCGAAACTCAGACCTTCTGATTCCGCGCTCCGATGCTCTACCACTGAGCCACAGAGACTCCACGGTGAGCGAGATCTATTTCGAAGTTCATGATTCTCTTTAATTGCATCTTATCTTCTTTACAGTTATTTCAGTGGTCGCATTTGATGGTAAGATATTCGTAGAACTCATTCAGATCTTGGATGAAAGAAAAAAAAACAACAACAAAGAAAATAAATGCGAAAACAATAGATTGTAGGCCAACAGCATTGTTTTAGAATAAAAGGGGGGTCCATGCAGAAAATTTTTTCTCTTTCATTACCATTGCCGCTGTGTGTGTAACGCGTTGTATTAATCTTCTAGCATCGTGGTTGAGCAATTGAACAAACATGATTCTCTTTAAGGACATAATTACAGGTATGTGCTGTTCAGAACTTACATAGAGAAAGAAATGAATCAAGTTGCTCTCTAAAGATGACTTCGGACAGCTTGTGGAATATTTGTGTCCTCCCAACATTTGTCTCTGTAGCTTTGTCGGTGGAAGCGCCCAACTTTTAGGAAGGCCTGGATTCGAATTGCATTACAACCTAATTTTTTTCCAGCCTCTTTTCTGCGACCTCTTTAATTGCAGATCACCCTCTGTGTAATTATTTCAGCGGTAGTATTTGATGCTAAGATTTTCGTAGAACCCATTCGTTATTATGCGTTCAGATCTTGAAACGCAACACCAAAGAATTTAGGCCCACAATAGATTGCGGGTCAACAGCATTGTTTTCGAATAATAGGGGTGTTGAAGTCCTAAATGTAATAACTGTCCTAAATGTAATAAAGTCCTAAATGTAATAACATTTGGTCCTGAATGTAATAAATCCCTAAATGTAATAACGTTCGGTCCTAAATGTAATAAGCCTCCTATGCAATCGTTTAACTGCGCTAACATTGAGATGTTAAAGTGACAGCTGTTGCACCAAAGAATCCTCTGACCAATATTTATGGGATTTGCGGGCTCACTGATATTAATCAGCGGCTTTTTATTTGTTAAAGACGTAGGTTGAGAAGCATTGGCTACAAAACCTTATTCTAATACTGATGTGCATTTTGCATCAAATTGACGGACGTAGAAGCAACGAGAACGTTGACTAATAGCTCTCTCTATATCATTGGCTCAGACTCTTAAGTGTAACAGATTTTGACGAAATACTTCTGTCCTCAGTGCTGAAGTTAACACTTGATGAACCAAGTTACAAGGAAAAAGAAGTCCACCGACTTATACGTTAGTTACGTAAAGTTACGAACTTTGTAAGTTTTCTTGCGTGGGATCAATACGGGGGATCCCGAACGGGCGAGGGTGGGCCCATCATGCCCCCTCAGGTAGCCAAGCAGAACACAGGATTCACTTCATCTTGCCCGCGTGCGCTGCTAGCTATATGATAATGTGACTTGCAGAGCAAGATATCGACTGACCAATGATATGTTATCCCATTTCACGATCACAGGTCTCGACATGTTGCCTTTTTTCCACGCAAGAGTCAAATTGAACCATTGAGCTACACCTTTCAACACATGATGGTCAGTTGGCGGTCTAATGAACCATTCATTTTTTCCTTTAGCCCCTTATGACGGGTTCATCAGTTCCCGAACCGAAATATTAGGAAAACATACATTTTAAAGTTGATCTCAAGTTTATATTTCATTTTTTGTCTTCACCTCTTCTCCCCGCCGTGAGGGAAGAAAATGAATAGATAAATAGATGAATGAAAAAAGAAAGCTCAACAGTTTCCACTTATAGTCATATGGTACATGAACTGATTACTGAGGTGGAGTAAAGCCATAGAGGGCTGGAAATGCAACACCCCAGGTTCAAAATTGAATAAATCAGGATAGTCATTCTTAAAAATGAACTCAAATGCTTCATTAGAATCAATTGACACTGAATAACATTGATGTGCAAAATTTCAATAACGCTACTGATAATAATAATTTTCTTTTGGATTAACATGTGACACAGCGAAATCATTCAAACTGCTCTAAAATGGTGCATCACTTCTAAAGACTTTAACACGAACGATAACATCAACAATAGCATGCTAGTTCATCATCAATTGTAGTAAATTTCTTTTCCAAAAAGTCTTAATGGTTACGTACCAATCGATTCCATCCTATTGAGCTTCCAGCCAAGCACTAGCCCACTTTGGGCTGGAAATGATTTTCTTCAACTCGATCAATAAACCGCTATAAGGACCATACTTCGACTGCTGATATTTCTTATGTCTAGCAAGTAAAAAGACGCTGATTGATATCAGCGGGCCCATAATGTGACATGTATACTGGTCAGCGGTTTTTTTGGAGCAACAGCTGCCACTAACATATCAATGTGGATGTCCGCCATAACAACAATGCACTGCAGGAGTTAAACGATTGCATAAGAGGCTTATTACATTTAGGACTAAATGTTATTACATTTAGGACTTTATTACATTTAGGACCAAATGTTATTACATTTAGGACTTTATTACATTTAGGACAGTTATTACATTTAGGACTTCAACATAGGGGTTCCATGCAGACATTTTTTTTCTCTCGTGTTACCACTGCCGCTACGATGTAGCTGTGCTAACAGCTTGCGGAGTTCCTTTTTGACGTAACTTTATGATCTCTAATTAAACAGAGAAAGACATGTTTTCAGACGCTTACAAATATCAAGAAGTAGACGATGGTATCTTCTATGAAGTCGAAGGCAAGGTAAGAAACAAAATGTAAACTTTTCTGAACTAAAGCTCTCGGTTCTGTGTGGAATTAAATGTCTTCCTCTTCACCCCTGGTATGGGGTGATGACACAGGCTACCCAAGCTTCATGCACGAGTTTGCCTTTACTAAACTGTTTCCTCGCACTGAGAAACCAAAAGTCATTCGGGGTTGGAATGAGTAAAACACTTGGCCCTAGGGACGAAGAGTCATCTGAGATTTGATTTTAAAAAGTTACTACCTTGCCTAAATTGCGCGTTCCTCTGTCTATTGTGTGGTTTTTGGATGGATTCCCGGTGGCTTTTATACTTACGTTTTTTTCAATAAGCACAGGCCATCAGTTTTGGCCTCTAATTGCTACTGTTTTTCCCTTGACAAATACTATGCCAGATGCCTTGCGTCTGTTTAGTAAGAGATCACAAATGACATGAAAATGCGGTAAGAACAAAAAAAGTGGCCCAACCAGCTCATAACTGGATCAATAAGATATTTGTGTGAAAGATGATGTTACTCGGTGAATGACCCAACTATACTCGGAGAAAAAAGAAGTCTTCGGCTCCCATAAGGAGTCGAACCAACGACCCTTTGATTTGTGCTACGGATGCGCATGCTCTACCACTGTGCTGTAAGAGACTCGTACCAGGCCAAGCCGTTTAACTAGGTCCGTGGTGATAAACTTCCTGCGTACTGTGAGGATAGGAATGTTGATATATGTCAATCCTTCATAACTATTACAACTTAGGGAAAAAACAATAAATTTATCTGAGAAAATATCTCCTGTAGAGACATAATCGAAAGTAAAAAGTTCCCACCATTTTGGAAATTCTCCAGGTTTTTATTGTAAGTGATTGTTCTCATGGTTATTATAATTAATACTGCGTTTGATGGATTTAGCTGAGGATGATTGGCGGCTTAGACTGTCCGATTACAGCCAACTGTCCTATAATCACCGCCAACTGTCCGATTACACCTCTACAGAATAATTAGTACAAAATAAAGCAACTAATACACCAATCTCATTTGTAGAAAATGAAAGATTACCAATGAGGGTTGTTATTAAGATGGATTTTTCACTTTCCTCAGCTCATACTTGAAGATGATTCGATAGACGATAATTTAATTGGCGGAAATAAATCCGCGGAGGAGCCGGAAGATTCTGGAACTGAAGAAAATCAAACCCAGAAAGTCGTCAACCTTGTAAAAGGTAGCAACCTTGAAGAGGACGAGACGCTAAAGGTTCCGCCGAAAAAAGGAGACGTTGAGAAGGCAATTCAAACTTACGTAAAAAAGCTAGTGACAAAAATTAAAGAGACCAGACCCGATTATGTGCCCACATTCAAAGCCAATGTTAGTAAAGCCATGCGGAGAATTCTTAGTATTGGAAACTGGAAATTCTATCGCGGGGAGGACGATGGCTTTGAATGCGAAGGAATGCTTGCTTTCTTGGGATTTCGTGAAGATGGCGAGACACCTTATATGCTGTTCTTCAGAGATGGTCTTTACAAGGAGGAAGCGGTGAGATTTGCGGGAGTGTCGTATTTCCTTTTCATCTACCGGGGGGTATATTTGGAATTTTAATTTCAAGTAAATCAATTTCTTGGTAAATCGTAACTTTCGCTTACTCAAACCAGTCGTCGATTCTCTTCAAATAATTTCTATCTCGGAAGATGGCTAAAAGCCATTTCTGATTTATTTTTGTTTTCGTGACCCAAAATTCACTCCTTTTATCCGTCACCCTGTCACTTACACCTTTCATTCCTGTTTTACTTTCATTGATAAGTCCGCTGACGAGCGTTTTGGACCGCCTTTTCTATTATTCTGGAGGATTCTTCCTCGGAGATTCGATCCCCCTCAGGCAAGAATTATCGCTTGAGGGGGAGGGGGTGAATGCTCTCGGTTATGTCACAATAAAATTTACCTAACTAACCCCTTAAAACTCTGTAGTCCCCTCATTGGCGGTCAACTTCCCATAGAACCCCTTTAAACTCTGTTAGAGACGATTGATCTCCCCTCCGTTACCCCCTGAAAACTATGTGATCCCCAGAATCCCTCGACACCCACCCACCCCCCCCCCCCTACGATAAATGATGACCGGCCCCAAAGGGCCTTGCCATTGGTTGAAGTAATTTTTAATTGCACGTGGAAAGTCATCTGCGATTGCATTGGTTTTTCGTTTACATCGATGAGTGAGGTTGTCTCGACCCAGTTTTTCTCCTTAATCACCTTTTTTTCTGGTTGGTTACTTTGATTTAAGTCTTTGATTTGAGGAGACTGGATTCTGTAAGCACAGAATCTCAGCCGAGCAAAGATAACTTAAGTTTAATTTTCCTGAATTCATCCGTGTGCAGTGAAACGTTCCCTACCACAATGAATGAGATTTCCTTCTTTTCATTTTTTTTGCAGTAATTCAAATTCAAGTTAGCAAGAGGACGACATACAGGCACCGTATTCCAACAATCATTTTATTTGTTTTTCACTTAGCACGATCATTTCATAAGCTAATAAAGTGAAGAGTAACTGTGACACTGTTTTGTCATCTTTTCCACGAGACATTTGTCAACTGGCGTGACACGTGACAAACAAACATCTTCAAATTTAGGTTTCGTGCGCAAATGACGAGTAAGATTATGACAAGTATGATGAGCAGTGTTTTTCCAGTTGGAGCCGCATTTTGAGATTTTTTTCGCGAAGGTTTTTCTCTGCCCTATCGTTCGGTGGGGTTTTTGCCCGATTTTCTCTAAGACATTTTTTGGTAACCGCTTACTAATGATACCAATTCAACCCCAGGCCCCCCTCCCGTCAAACCTAAGCTAGGGTGCCCGTGCCCATTGATCGATTTAGTACCCCTTGCAAAGTTTAAGTCATGTGCTAATTTACTCAGTGCTTATAATCGGCTTTGAAGTAAACTATGCAAATTGAAGTAAAAATGTGTGTTTACCCATACCCTTTTTGAGTATGCGAAAAGATAGGCTTGGTACGTACGAGAGCTGGCTAAAACTACACGTATACACGCAATAGTGATTTTTCATTTTACTTCATAGATAGCCTTGTCATTGATAATTATGTACTAGAACCTTAATGGAATATATGTCTGCGCTATCAGGGAAGGTGATTGCAATAACTTTACAACCAATTTGCATTCGATTGACTTTTGAAAGCAACCTTTGTCTCGCGAAGCTGAAAATACGTACTTAAGTCTGCAGCAACAGTGGTATGAGAATTGATGCCTGGAGTGTCTAACTGAAAAATTACGTAACGTCTATGCGCAGACGCAAGTGGCGTAACCTTGTAAAATTTAATTCGCTTTTTCGCGATGTCTCGCTCTATCGAAGAAGGAAGTGTATTTAGCAAAAACATGAACTATACAAAAGGAAATAAGGAATTTATCGATTTTAACTGCAGGATCTGTCGAGTTATTAACTCATCTGGGGTTCTGGGATGGATTTGATTTGATTTCATGAAGGTGATATATGATTTGCATACCCAGCTGTTCAGCTCTCATGCTGCTTTAACAAATTCTTTGACCACAACGAAATAGTCAACTGAAATATGCAAATTTTTTTTGTTGCGCGTCGCTGTTTTCTGCAAAGTGAATTAATGAGTAAGTGTTATACGCGTGGGTTAGGTTTTGACAGACCTGTGAACCGTCCTGCGACTGCAAAATGCTCGCCGAAAGGTTGCTGTTTGTGTACCTCACTTGGCATATTTGCTTCGTGTCGAGCACAGCAGCAAGCAATTCAACTGTTATTTTGATTGCATTAGACGGTTTTCGCTGGGATTTCATGTCGAAAGCATCCACACCAAATCTTGACTTTATAGCTGGCGGCGGAGTGAAGGCGAAGTACGTTGAAAACGTTTTCCCGACGGTTGCCATGCCGAATTTGTACACAATTGTAACAGGTCTGTACCCTGAGAGCCACGGGATTATTGCGAACAAGATGTTTGATCCGGATTTTAACGCAACGTTTCTCCGCAGTAATAACGAAACAAGATGGTGGGATGGAGCGGAGCCAATCTGGGTGTTAAATCAGAAACAAGGTTTTAAAAGCGCCTTGAGTTACTGGCCGGGATACGATGTGAACATTGGAGGCTATTTGCCCAGTTTCACCAGCGATGGTGCGAAATATTCCAAACCGTTCGTTTCTAAGGACAATCTCATGCCAGAAAAGGAGAGAATTGACCTTGTTATGAAATGGCTAACCATGAAGGCGCCTCCAAACTTTATAGCGATGTATTTCGCGGAACCTGGCAGAACCGGTCACAAATACGGGCCTGATTCACCTAAAACAGAGAATGCTACTGAGAAAACCGACTCTGCTGTAGTTGGCTATCTCGTGGAAAAGCTGCGAAAGGCTAACTTACTCGATAAAGTGAACGTTATATTTACTTCCGATCATGGTTTGGCAAAATACAACACGAGTGATTTTGTCAACTTCGATGACATTGTAAACGCAAGTAGTTACGAACTTTGGGCGGGAAATGGAGCGTTTTTTACCCTGGAACCTCACTCAGGGCAAGAGGAATATGTGTACCAGATGTTAAAGGAAGGGGAAAGAAACCTGACGCGTTTCAAAGTGTACAGGAAAAAAGATGTTCCGGAAAAACTGCATTTCAAAAAGAATCGAAGAATTGGCTCTGTTGTGGTATTGATGGAGGAGGGTTGGTACGCTCGTAGCTCTAAAATGTCGACGAACTTGACGGAAGGTATGATAAAAGGAGGACAAGGTTACTCTACTGAACACAAGGACATGTACCCATTTTTGATCGCTCGCGGACCGGCGTTCAAAAAGAACTTCAGTTCAGACTCTTTTAAGCTCCTGGATATTTACCCCATGATCTGTGAAATTCTCGGAATTAAACCTGCACCGAATAATGGCTCCATGGCCAGGGTGAAACAGCTCTTTGGGGAACCTTTCGCCACACCCACTACGCCTAGAGAAACCACCGAAAGCTCCACATCAAAACAAAAAGATGGGAATAATATTGTGAAAATTGTCGGGTTTGCGATTGTCGGTTTTGCGGTTGTTGTGTTCCTGGTTGCATCGATTTTATTGACGGTACGCTGGTGCAAGCGAGACAAGGAATCTAAAAAAACGTGGATGGAGAGCGAAGAGACACCGGCGATTCAAGCTGAGGAAACACAAGCCTTGCAAGAAGATCACGACGAAGGTGTGACAGTGTAATTAAAACCGCAGAAAAATTGCCTCGCCTTTTACACTCAAGAATTAAGATACAACTTCGACACGTTTCATGTTTGTGTTCCTGAGTGTTAAAAAAGATTAAAGTGCAAGAGAGCTGATATTCTTTAGCGCAAAGATTATAATTTTTGGATTTAAACGGAGTTCGTTTTTCAGGATTATCGGCGCTTTTGGAATAAATATCGACAACTGACAATAAATAACAATCATGGAAAATAATTTTTGCTTTCAAATGGTGTACCGGTAATGAATCATGCAAATTTTGCAGTGATTAATAATGAACTTGACAGTACTATTTTAAATTTTCTTTAGGTGCCGATAATTTATTTGTGTAAAGAGTGTTTTAACAGGCTGGATAGAAAAAGCTTGCCAGCAGGGTAGAATTTGAAAAAGGATATGTGTACATAGAGGGGGCATTATGAACAGAGTGAAAAAATTATCATTTTAATAGAGCAAGCGAGTCAAGTCGCTGGCTTTGTTTTTAAGTAATACCATTCAACTGTCACTTGTACATTTCGAACTGTCAATTGTGTAATTCTTGCAAGCCAGTGAAGAGTTAGTGTTGATTGCTGATGTTGTAATAACTGTCGGATTACCATGAAAATATTGCATGTTTTTGAGAAAACAAACATGTATGTTTTTGTCAGAACATCTATCTCGTATTGTGAAAGCTAGAAAACATTTCCGCACCTGTAGTCTGACTTCCTGGGATGAAATAAATCAATAATATTAAAATGTAACTATTTATTTCATAGAACTTAATTGTCAATGTTGGTTGCGTTTATTATAGACATGAAAAATTGATAACATATTAAGTTAGTCCAATTTAAATACACTTAATGTACATAAAAAATTAATAATGTTACCAGCCCGTCTTGGAGTTTGAAATTCACATAAATTTACCAGTGTTTTGAAATGAACATTGTCAATGAGATAAATCCACTCTTGAGTTTTCATTGCTGTTTTGGTTGTGGTTGTTTTTTTGTTGTTAGGAGTATATTTTTTATTTGTTTCTTTTTCTGCCTGTCAAAGCTTAAAAATCTCCCTGGAGTTGAAGAATTTTGAAATAAATATTCAATATCGTATTTTTTTCGTATTATCATAACGAGACATAAATATTGATTTCCCTCCTTCACCATTTGTACATGTCAAATCAATCAGTAGAAATGTCAAATCATTAAAGCAATTGTCGTTTAATCTTTTGTTAATTGGCTTTAACTAGAATTGGAAGAATCGTTTTGCGTGACAAGCTTAAACAACCTGAAGTTATGTCACGCAATGACAAGGCTGTGAACAGTTACCAGGTCCCCGTGTCGAACAGAGGTTAGTGGACTGCGAAAACAAACAAGAATGCCTGGGGGTTTTTGCCACGACTGCAGCAGCTAGCCTAACCATTTTATCTAAGTCTTTCTCCTCAAAAAGGGTCGAACTACTAAAGATGTCGGCAAATTACATCCCTCGTGGACCATTGCTGATACTCGCAGTACTGATTATCGCTGTTTTTGTGCTTCGTTCTTTTTTCGGTGCTCCTAAATTCGGGAGGAAATATATTGCAGATTTTGTTCACAAACCTGCTGGATCCAGCAGAATCAGGATGCTTACATTTAATATTTGGTTTTCTCCGGACAAAATGGCTGAAAGGATGGAAGCACTGGGGAAAATCGTGCAAGATCTCAAACCTGATATTTTAACTTTTCAAGAAGTTACTCGCGTAAACTTAGGATTACTCCGAAAACAGCCATGGTTTTCTCGATATCACTTAACACCGCCTGATGCTGAAAGACACCCTGGGTATTTTGTTGTTATTTTAAGCAGATTTCCGATCGAAAAATGGCAGACCTACCCGTTTGAAGATTCTCCATATCAGCGTGAACTTTTGACCGCAGAAATCAAGTTCAATTTGGCGCCAAAGACACGGAAGTTTGTGATTGCAACAACTCATTTGGAGCATTCTGGCAGATTTTCTAAATTGCGAGAAAAACATCTAAAGGAGACCGTGAAAATGCTTTCTACGTTTGAAAATGTTTGTGTGATGGGTGATATGAATCTGGAACGTCAATTTGATGGGGATGTCGTTCTTCCTGTGCAGTGGATTGACGCATGGCTTGCAATTCCTGGACATACAGACAGTAATGGTTACACTTGGGACGAGAGGAGAAATCCGTTCATTGTGAGAGAGAGAGAATCAACTTTGAAGGATCGCCTGGATCGTGTCTTTTGCAAACTATCAGGCTTTAAAGTGAAAGAGGTAACAGTTGTGGATGATAGAATGACAAAATCTGGTGTCCTTCCAAGTGATCATTTTGGTATTTTTACTGTTCTTGAAGCATCAAAGAAAACCAGTTACAACAAAAAGAATTCCCAGGCTGAAAAGGGGGTTTATTTCAAGAGGCCACGAGGATGGGAAGAGTAAATTAATCTGTAGTTCACCCATGAAGATGGAAAAGAAAAAACAGGGTACACCTTAATGCAGATGCTTCGTAGAGTTTTTGGTAGAGGCACCCTTCTCAGGCCACAGTTCTCCACCCTTGTACTAGGTGAGGGCTGGGGCAGAGACAAGCACTGTCTGAAAATGTTTTGGCCACAATACATGTTATTGTTCAACATAAAGAAGCAGTTTTAATTGTGTAAGCTCAATTTGCTCAGTTTGTTGACTTCATGTGTTATCAGAACAGGTGAGAATGGAACAAAATGCATGTGTTCATATTCTCATGAAGCAGTGACAAGATACAAAGATTTCATGTTTCTCCCTCGTGGAGACAAAAATGCAGTTGTTAGACACATTATTGTTTAATAAATGTTTTGGTTGGGTCATAATGGCTTGCAAGCTGGCCCTCACTATATTGGCTGCAGGATGCACATTTATTTGCCAGGGGGAAGACTGGAGATCAGTCACAAGGGGTTTGCTGGAGGTCTAGCACTAATAGTTATTATCAGTGCCAAACCACAACCAACTTGGATAAACAACTCTACTCGGTATACCCCAGTTACAGGATCATGAAAACTTCACATGGTTTCAAACCATCATGTTTATTATTTTATTCCTGAGCACCAAATTTGATTTGATATGATGTAATCCTACTATTTTAGAATGCTCGTGTTTGTGCAATAGTTGTAATTATTTTTGAAAGAAGCCATGCAATACAAATGAAATGAAATTGAAAATCTTGAGAGAAGATTGCAGGGTATAGTATTGAAAGTTGATCTTAACAACCAAATAAAGGTTCCGCCAGAAATTAAGTACACCAAAATGGTGGTCTTGAATATGGGAGTTTTCTAGGGTTCTTACATCTGACTAAGCTCCTATTTATTAAAGTGACACAATTGTTTGCATGTTTGCATGCACTGTCGTATTTCACAGCACTCTAGAAACAATCTAAATACTGATTATCACAAGATTATTACCACAATAAAATAAAACATTTCACAAAATTCCTAAGCTCATTTTCAATAATTGCACTAAATGAATAAATAGAGCTCTTATGTAAAGAAGAAAAATGTACATCTCTAATTATTTCACTGAAAAAGAAAATACATGCAGTACATCTTTTGATATCTATTCTTGACATAAACATAATTTTTTCGAGAATACTCGAACCCAGAGTGGGGTGAATTTAGATTTCACAAACAAGACACAAAACCAAAAATACTTAGTTAAATACAGACTACTATATATCACTGTCAGTATCCAAACAACTGTACACCTACCCCTCCCCTAATCCAACATTAACCCTCATTTGTTATCAATTGACTGTTGTTGGGATAGGGGAGGGGTAGGTACACAGCTGCTCAGATATCAACATTGATCCTGTAACATGAATTTGTTTTCAATTTTATTAATTTTAATTTTCAGTGCATTTGTCAAAAATTATAGTAACCTTTGGGTTTATGAGCAGGGTATAACTAACAATACCTTTCAAATATATTATTCTGTTGTATTCAACACAAGAGAAAGGATTGCACGATGGATGGGATCATCACTTTTATGCTTTTGTTTTTGGTTTCACTCCCTATGCATTTCCCACAAGTTACAATAAAATTTTGGGTTTATATACCACGTAAAACAAACAATTCCTTTCAAATATATTATTCGACTGTATTCAATACAAGAGAAAGGTTTGCCCAATCAATGGGATCATCTTTTTTTTGGTTTCAATCTTTACAACATAACTGGTGATCATTTAACACCACACACTGACCCTTCATTCTTGGCCACAACTGCCTCCATCTCTAAGGTTCTCTCATAAAAGGAAAATTCTAACATGAAATCTTGAGGACAGTGCCCTCTTTTGCCTCTTAAAACAAAACCATGGGTGCCTCAGTGGGATCTCTCAACACATTTATAGATTCTTGAATCTTCTTCTGGATATTTTCAAACTTGTCGCGACCTCTGTAATCAATTTCACCTCTTTCCCATGCCTGTTGATGTGAAATTTCTTGAACCTCTGGGTTTGAATCCAAGACAACATGATCTGAGATGTAAATATCTGACAGTCCATTGGCTAGCCCTTCCACCTCCTGGAAATGGATTGAAAAGAGATCAAGACAGTCTTAAAAACATTAAATGGCTGAATTTAAGACTTGCAGGAAAGAAATGAAACAAATTAGAATGCAGCGACTAAACAAACAGCAAGATATTTGACAAGAAATTTAAACATCTTAGTGAAGCAGTGCAATTTTGTCCCCTTTTATGTTGTAACTGTAATGGAATTCTCATCTTGGATCAATTTTCATGTTTTTGATTTCTTAATTCTACAATTATCCCAGCTGTAAAAGGAAAGATATCTCTTTTCTTATCTAACACTGTGCCAATTAACAGCAGTATTGTAAAAGTTAGTATCCAAAGCAATACTTTTATGCAACTATTACCAATACTATCAATGTTTGCAAAATTATTATAGACATTTCTATTAACATTAAACCATAAATTACACATATGACGAAAGCTGTCAGCGGCACCATTGGGAAATACAAAGAAGCTTGATGTTTCAGTGCACTTTGATATTTACAACAGTATAAATTAAGCCTTTGCATGTACATACGTAATTAGCTCAGTAATTTAAAAATATTTACAAAAATAGTCCCTCAAATTTGGACGCTTACTGATACATTAAGTTTGTATTAAAACCTGTATAAATAAAGAGATTAGACTGATTTATCATAAGTGGGATGAGGCAGCATGCACAAAGCACAAAGCAGAAATTTCAACTCAAAGTAGAGTACAAGAAATGTAATGCAAATAAACATGTTTCAATGCAGCACACACACATGCATGTAGCATAAATTGCACATGGTACAATTTATACCAAAGTAAACACACACAAGCACACACTTGCACAAATAATGCCTACATGTTTAATTGCTGGAACATCTTGAAAACCTTGAGGCGTCTCTGTTGGCCAGCTGTGAGGAGGGGGTGGGGGTGGATGGTTTTCCTGTTGGGGGTGGTGTGGAGATTCATGATGTTGAGGGGATGGGTTAGGGTGATGTGGTGTTTCATAATACTGTTGGGGTGGGGGTATGAAAGGTTCATGTTCAAATTGATGAGGGGGTGGAGTGTGTTCAAAATGGTGCTGAGGGGGATAGTGCGGTGCAGGCTGGAAATGATCACTGCGTGAAGAGTCTCCACCTCCGCCACCATGGCATTGCTAAGCAAGACAAGTAAAAATGGTCCTGAGAATGATAAATTCATTGGATAGGCCACAGCGAACAATGCATGATACATGTATGAATGAAAAGAGATCATCTCAGCAAAGCAAGGTCCCCCCCCCCCCCCCAAAAAAAAAACAAAAAAAAACCCAACACTGACATGACTAATAAACAAGAACTATTCTTCTTGGTAAATGTGTCTTCCCACTTTTTCATTTTTTTTCAGACAAGACACCTGGATAACAAATACATGAACACAAATAAACCAGATTTCATTAATAGCAAATGTAAATCTCGGAAGTGCTTTATCATCATTACAGGTGATACTTTCTACAGACTACTTTTAACAATGTTTTTTTCAAACACCTAAAACGACTTAAAACACTAAAAAGTGATGTACGTGCATCAAATTATTTACATTTTAAGCCAATTTACCATTATAATAGTGCTACTTTAATATGTAACAATTTCAATTACCATTTACTTGAGTATAGCTAGTCTTAACCCTTCAACCCCCAGAAGTGATTGACATGTAACGTCTCCCTAGAGTATCCATACATTTTACAGCAAACAGGTAATGAGAATACTCAAACTCATCAGGTACAATTCATTACCCTGATTGAACACCAAATTCTCGTAATCAATTAACAAGGAAATGTGTAGCAG
Source organism: Pocillopora damicornis (assembly GCF_964200805.1). Classification (NCBI taxonomy): domain Eukaryota; kingdom Metazoa; phylum Cnidaria; class Anthozoa; order Scleractinia; family Pocilloporidae; genus Pocillopora; species Pocillopora damicornis. The sequence continues at coordinate 1,079,075 of NC_142675.1, read as the reverse complement.
CTAGTGGGGAGAATTGACAATCAGATCTTGGGAGTTAAAGGGTTAACTAGTTCTTGCATGTGATTTAATGTGCAATTAAATCAATCACAATTTTATTTATTGTTATTACCCACCGATTCGAAAATTCTATCTATAGATGCTGAACATTGAGACAACTTACAGGGAACAACACACACAACCATTAACAACACCAATGAAACTGCAATCTCTTTCAAACTAACCCGGCAAACATCAACTCTGATGCACATTATCCTGACAAGCACCAGATTAATTCCAATTTGACAATAGACAATTTCACTTACTCTCATTTCAGGCTGCACAAATGTGACATAAATGTCCCACCATAGTTGCAGGAAAGTTCGCTCGTGTGGAACATAACTCTGACCTCTAGATGGCGTGTACACATTGCCGGTCTCAGAGTTATATGTGTAATGCCAGGGTTTAAGGGGCCCTATGAAGTGAACTATTTTTACATCCCTACCAAACCTACAAAAAGAAAAGTATTCTTTGGATCAATACTTCTGATAATGCTTCAAACATTGGGTTGGGATCAGATTGGGTAGAGGAACCAAGCAGGATTTTCCAGAAATCTGGCTCCCTAAGCCAATTTTCATTCTGTCTGTCTTTTGTTTTAGTTCATTCTTTTTTTAAAAAGGGGAAGTGATAGGAATGCCTTACTCAAGGAAAAGTAGACGCATGATGACTGACGATAGAGTTAGCTCACCAGTGCTGACACGAGCTATAAAAGCTTAGTGTTCCTCTTGTATCAGATGCCTGCAGAATTTTCATGTTGTTGGGTAACAGGAAGGAGTAACATATAATTTTCAAAATCTGTCCTTGGTTGCACCAAATGATCAACAATTATCTACAATTTTCCTTACTGTTGGAAAGCTGGAGCATAAGTGTAACTGGCGTTGGAATTCATGTTATAGATAAATGACAAATGCCGAGATATGTGTGCTGTTCTCCAGTTGCTGAAAAATGAATTCAGAAGTCCTTGATCTCCCCCTGTAGTTGAGAAACAAAAATGAATATCATATTAAAATGGTGAAAGTGTGATACAGTCTATTGGTAATACAGAACACCTAAGGATAGTGAAATTGACCCAAAGGACATACCCAGTCACAGGGTTCCTACCATTTCTCAGAAACAAATTTCAATGACTTTTCCAGGATTTTTCTGTGACTCATATTGATTTTTCCAGGACTCCAAACTTCACCGTAAACCCTTTTACTACCGAGATTTCAAAATCAACTCTCTTTACAGTCTACATACATTTCTTATAACATAAATTCTGAAAACTTTATTGCTTGCATTAAACATATTTCCACAGCTTTCCAAGGCCAATTTACTTCTGGTAGTTAACACTTACACTCCTCTAAGAGTGACCAGCATCTAATTCTTCCTTGCAATATCACCTCTGAATCAAACATTGAGGTCAAAATAATAATGATTGTTAAACAAATTCTCCTTGTCAGCACCATGGGAAATGTATAGAGAACAGCATGGGGAAAATACATACTAATGTTAGGGTGTAGAGAGTTAAATAGAGCTAACCATCAAAACTTCCATTCTGAACAGCATACTCCAAGATAGCTTCATAGGTTGCTCTGGATGGCTCAAACACAAATACACCAGAATTGAAACAGTCAGGCCAGCCAATATCTGGAACGGCTGACAGCTCATCCCTCTCAAAGAGTTCATCGCAGTTCTGAACCACTAAAGTATCAGCGTCTAAGAACACGCACTTTCTATACTGTGTCAAGTTCCAACAGTGAATTTTTGTAAAGGTTATACCAAGCTCTGGTCTCGATAAGAGTGCTAAGTTTACAGCATCACCACTGTCAAGAACATCCACAATTTCTAAGTGATCCCAAACTCGGGCAAGGCGTTGCCTGGAATACAATGCAAGCACAGTGTTTTTGGTTGTTCTAACTCACATGTAAGAATGTATCTAGAAGCGCAATCAAATATAAAGATACAAGCATTGGATTGCAACCTGAAAAGGTCCTAAGGAGTACTAAAAAAAAAAAAAATCTGGATGGGAGGGAGGGGAGGGAGGGGGAGGTTTGCTATAACCTCCAAGGCCTTCACACTCTGAGCCTGTTTGAGAAAAATGTGTTCTTTTCATGTCCTCTTCAGACAACAAACTTTCATATTTGGATACTGATTTGTCAGCACTTTAGGCAAAAAACTACAGCAAAATTTGTGGCTCTTCTTCTACACTTCATTTTCAAGGTTCATGCTCTTTCAATTTTGCAAAAATGTATGACTCTTTCATGTCTTTAACGAGGACCATTCTGAAGTTTTGCATGACCGATTTTCATAATGAAAATGTCAATTCAATCAGATTTTTTCACAATCCATTTCCCACACAAATTAAGACGTTCCAGAACTTCCTACGCTTGCGAAATGAAATAAGAAAATCGTATATCTTTCCAGATTCATCATAAACTGTACAAACCCTGATTCGTCTCCGACGGTGTGTTTTGAGGAAAAAGGTGTATTACATAAGTTTTCCTAACATGAACTGTTGACTATTTGAAGTTGTTGAAAGGCAAAATAAAAAACAATAGCTTTACATGAGAAAATCCTGTACTTCACCCTGTCAATCTATTACAATCACAAGTGGGTTGCATTAGTAATTGGATTCCATTTTCAAAACAGTTTGCGTAAACAAACATAGCTAACCCCCTCGAGTGAAGGAAGTGGCTGTCTGAAGCAAGCAGATGCGAGGAACACATCTGGCGGTTTTCTTGGGCGAATATATCATCAAAAGACATTGATATATTTTTGTACAAGTTCCTTTGGTGAAAATGCGATATTACAGCCTGACATTTAGGTAATTTGAAGCTCGCCTAACGTCAACTGAGCACAACACTTAACTCATGTCAGGTTGTGAAACTTGCATAAATTGCAGAAAACAAAAAATTGAAAATGAACAAAAGATTGCTGTCTGTGTACGAGATCTTGCTCAAAAGAGAAGATTAAAGTTGATTTATTATTGGGGATTCGTACCTGGTCGGTTCCAGAACTTCTTTAGCAACGAGAAGAACCAGTTTTCTTGTGGTATTGACTCGTCTGAGGGAGTAGCCGAGAACAAGCGCGCCATTGGCGTAACTGTTGTTAGTCACAAGACTTACGAAAGCTTCGTCTGCGACGACTTCTCCGGGCATCGAGACACTTCTTAGCAACCAGAAAGGAAGAAGGAATATTGATCATAGACGAATTTCAATCAGACCATGCGACAACCGTAGACAACCTTTGTACTGCGCTCAGTTCCTCAACGAACAACTTTTCCGAGAAGCTGCTTCCTACGCCACTTACCACGGGTGGGGAGAAAAATGTGCGGAGATTACGAATATTACCCGAGTTATTATCCGAGTTCTGAGGTCATATTCGTTTATCTTCAGAGATTTCCGAACACTACCCTACCCTAGACAAAATTATTTTAAACTCCTGAAACTGAGGCTCTGTACTCATGGCAACTACAATCCATTGTTTTTGGCTTCGCGACTTCTCAAAGTCAAAGTCAAACTGTTTTCCGGAGTTTCTGTTCATTTCGAAAAGATCTCTTAATGCAGGAGAGAGAGCTTTTGTCTTGATGGATTCACGAAATATAAGCAGACGCTGTGGAGAATTTAGGGTAGGCTATGTTGAAATTTGATCAGTGTAAGTTGCTTTCCATGTTGTAAATTCCTCAACTAAAAACAACGAACTAAAATGAGTGGGAACGAAGAGAAAGAAGGCGATCATAGGGATTTAGCTCCCACAGAAGAGCAAATTCCACGCGCAGATTCAAGTGCTTCTTCAGTAATAAGCAGAACTAGCTCTCCAGAACATTTAGAAGACGATGTTTTCAACGTAGATAAACAAGAACCGCATTTGGACGCAGAACAACTTTCAGCTGATGTTGCTGCTAGAGGAATTGTAAATCCAAATAAGTTTTCAGGTGATATACCCCAATCAGGGATACGCGGTATGTTAATAGCTGCTTGTGATATTCCCCCAAATGCCTTAAACAAGATTCAAGAAGAAAATGGGAAAGATGCCGATCGCGAACTTCAAGATGAACTATCAAGAGAAAGGCATGTTTCTTCAGGGACAGAAGAACTTCAGCCTGCCTCTCAGGAAGTTCCCTTTTATAACAAAGACTCCTCTTTAAGTAGACCATCATCTGCAAGTTCATTGTCGTCCGTAGCAACAGGAATTAATAAGAGAGAGGTCTCTTTTCAAAATGCTGAAGAGGACGAGGAAGCTCTAAAAGAAAGAGGTTTTATATCTCATACTGAAAACAAAACAGTTGAAGTGGTATCAATTTGTACACAAACTGAATGGAGTTGGTTAAAGGACATGGAATTGTATCAGGAAACCATAAACAGATCAAAGCCTGAATGGGCAGAAAGATCAGAGAAGAAAATGTCCAAAGAAGTTCCAAAGTCACCTTCAGGTAATATATCAACAGAATGACAAAATAATTATATCAACATCCACTTACCCTCCTACAACCCCCTGACAATTAGTACATTTGTCCCCCCTAGCAACAATTTTGTGTAGCAGGTGCTGAAGTGAAAAAGGGCTTGATGCACAGCCCACAAAGAGGATCATGTCCCAGTTTTTCAATGGGAGGATAAATGCTATCCAATGGATAAATCAATATCCAGCAGATGCATGGTAGCAAAATGTACTGCGCTATCCACTGGATAGAGGTTTATCTGGTGGATAATACTCTCTATCCTCCAAACCACCAGGACCAGAAGCTTATCGTCAGTAATTGATACTGTACTGGGGAATTCCTCACCTCGCGGAAGGGAATATTTAGGAGATTGATTGTAAAAAACCAAAACAAGATTTAACAAATTCCTGATCAATCTCAGGTTAGGAGTTTTACTATGATTCAATTTTGAGACAACTTGTGGCAAGACAGCAGATTTATGGAAGAACCTGAAGGAGAGTCTTTTGAGCTTACCTGAGTAGTGATTTTTTTTTCATATTATATGGTTAATAAAATTGAAATTGTGTAGCTATTTAATGCAGTATGAAATATTTATGATAAAAATATAATTTTAACTTGGAAGAAAAATAGGTTAATTTTTATAGCATACTCGACTCTCTTTTAGCAAACAGCCATGGTTCAGTCCAAAGACGGAGGAGAAAGTCGTTACCTGCAACAAGGAAGACCTCCACAAGTAGTGGCAAAACACAAAAGGCAAAGGATGAAGAAAATGAATTCCTACCAGATGTAGAAGAAGGAAATGAAGGAAGACATGATCATGGTGGAGCAGAAGAAGGTACAAAAATAGGGGAGAGGGGTGTAACATCCCAAGGGGACACTAGAAGGATTTTTTGTAAGGTGGAGGGGGGGGTGGGCTGCCTTGGAGGTCTTCAAACCCTGACCATGTTTGAGGAGACCTTTTTTCATTGTGTTACCATATTAAATGACAACTGTTATGAAATAAGTCATGTCACTGAGATATTCACACAGAACATTTATGTTTCAAATGAAAAGAATGGTATTATGAAAGTTGGACATATGAAGTTTTAAATTTAACACAGTCTTGCTCTTTTTTAGACTTTGGGCTGATTATTTGAACAAAGTTCAGCTGTTGTTCTACAAAACTGTATCCTAACCAATCCTCAATTTAGCTGAACCTTTTAACTTAACATTAGTGAGCAGTGTCAAGAGGGCCAAAAGCTAACAGTGAAAGGACATTTATTTAACTAAATCACCCTCATATAGAGAGAGACGGACATAAAATCGTGGTTTGGGTTAGACCTTGCATGAATAACCAGCCCTTTGGGAAAATAAAAAAATGGATGTTTGAAAGTCTAGATATTCAAACTGTATACCCTGTTTAATACTTAAAACCCAGAAAACCATACACTAGAATACAGCAGCAAGTATCAGCTTGGATTATGAAATAGATAAGATATTTGTTTCGTCATACAGTTTTTAGGTTAGTAAATGAGATACTTTGCTTTTTAAAATCATTTTGGTGCCTGGGCTGTATTATGTTGAATGCTGGGTCATCCAAATCTAGTTCTACAAAATCATGTTGAAACTGTGCTCTGTGATCTTACAGCTCTCTGTTTAGACCACTTTGTGCAGCTTCCAAATCTTTGTTACAATTCTGTGATACACAAGATACCCTTGGATGGTTTGGAAGGCCAAAGAGCACTCCAGTAGATCTTTTTTAGCAAATAAAGAAAAGTGATGATAGACCTCTTGAACATCTAGATATGCAGACATGTAGTCATGTAGTGACATTCCTGTTATTTCCCAATGCAGGAAGCACAGGAAGAAGCAAATCAAAGTCATCAGGAGGTGTTCCGAGATCTCGGCAGTCTGTGGTCTCATCACTTCCTCGCACTCCTAAGGGGGAGGACATTCTCTTCCGACCACCCACAGTAGAACTTGAGTCTAGTAGTAGTTCAGATGAGTATGAGGATTATGAACTTGATCAGGAGTTTCTTTTGCCAAGCATCGGTCCTCCAGCCATTCTGCAGTACATGAAGGAGTCTCAGCACCCTCCCCTGTCTAATGAAGAGGTTGAAGATCGACAGGAACTCGCCAA
>NC_142675.1:717500-742500 GCF_964200805.1 Pocillopora damicornis | reverse complement strand
CATTATTGACAACTTGATTGCACATAATGGAGAAACGATGGGTTTCTTTGCTATTTTTACTGAGTGGACTATGCTTGGAAGGTAAATAAAGTTTTAATGTAATTCCATTTGTATCATCAGTGTCACAGATTAAAATCTACCATATGTAAAGGCAGTAGGATAAATTAACCACGATGTCGCTGTAATTCGTAATTGTCAATTTCTGTCAAAAGTGTTTCGCTAAATGATTGAAGACAAACTATTATATCGAAAAACTTTAAAATGTTTCGGGTTTTAGTTTCTCTTGCTTATCCTCAATCCGCAAAAAATTTTTCCCGCATAACACAGACAATCGTTGATCGATCTGCATAATAAAACGACTGCAGAATTTCATGTAGCAGGGTGACTGGGTACAGAGTCTTAGCTTCGGCGAATGGTATTTTCCCCGGGAAAGTGATGTGTCTTGAGTCACAAGACGGCAATGTGTTCTTCAAACAATCACGAACAGGACATGTTATTACACTTGCCATGAGTTTTGTATCGATCAGAGTCAAAATCATAAACATGGCCTATAATGTAATTATTTAGTTATAAAATAATTCAAATAGGATGCGCGCTCTGATTGGCCATAAAACCATTTTACATGAGCGCATGTAAACACGGTTTTCGTTCCTCTTTCATTAGTTATTTTATAAAAGAAATGTAAAATGGTTTCCGTGTTTACATAGCCTAATGTAAACACTTGGGAGGTTGGGAGAACGGAAACCATTTTACCTTTCTTCATTGAAGCATGAAAAGCTTACTAAGTTAGCGTTTTCCGAACGATCAATATGAATTGTTTAATATTCCACTCTCTGTAAACACGGAAACCATTTTACCTTTCTTCATTGAAGCATGAAAAGCTTACTAAGTTAGCGTTTTCCGAACGATCAATATGAATTGTTTAATATTCCACTCTCTGTAAAGTTCAGTATTTCATCAGTATCAAATTGGTCTTAATTTTCTTCTACATCCGCCGTTTCACTGAAGGAAATATGCAACGATCCGTTGAATTTATTTTTGTGGTCAGATCATTTATCCGTGGTTTAACTTCACCTGTAAAAATTAAATATGTTCTTTCTATAATTGATAGTTTCGTTTTTAACTCGTAAAATGGCTTAAAGCCATTTCCATTTCATGACTCAAAATTCACACCTTCCTCCTTTCTATCACTCCGTCAGTCCTTCCTATGAAAATTCCGCTGACAAGCGCTTAAGCAATTTTGCATATTCAATTTCATCGTAAGGCTCAATTGAGGTCAACTGATCGCTGAGAATTGGTCAAAACTTTAACAGACTGCTGATATATAATAATAAAGCAGCAAATTTTACTGATGGGCATTTGATGCGCTCTGATAAAAACACTGTTCGAGGCCGATAAGGCGTCTGACATTGCAGTATTTTTGGGATCTCTGTACAGCACTTCTTTATTCTGAATTTGAACATTGGATTGCCGAAAACACCAAATCGGTGAACTGTACTCAGGAATGAATAAAGCATTCACTTTTTCCAAAAACAGGAGAAGGAAAGACAAACGCTGCGCTTTGGTTATTGATACTTTTAAATGCTGCTAACTGCACAACAAATGGTTATGGTCTCCACGAATTGAAAAAAAAAAGCGAATGCTTTTGAAAGGGAAGGTAATCGATGACATCCATTGCGCCAAGATAGTAGCTTGTAGTTAATTTCGGTATGTTGCTTTTCCAGGAGTACAAGGTACGGATACAAAATGACTTTCCATAGGCAAAAACCTCACAATATGAAGTCTGATCAGGGAACTCGGCACTACATCCTGCATCAGTCGTTTTCCGCGTCTAGTGGCTCGCAGCTACTTTGACTGGTCGCAATAACGGATCACTCAAAATCCTTAATTTGTTCATGAATTTTTTACTCATTTATTTATTTATTTATGGTGTATTATTTACTAGAGGGAGTCCATGCAATGCAGTGGTTTGTTTCAAGACGTGATGGGAACTTTGCTAACAATTGCGGGCTCAAAGCATCATTGCCCTGTAAAACAATTCAACAAGTGATTGCGCATGCATCTGATGGTGATGTTATCAATATAGACGGCACAAGAACGTCCCGTGACCCTAATCCGTGCGAGAATTGGACAGAATTGGATCTAGCCGGTCTGGCAATACGCAGTTACAACACTCGAGCATTTCTTTCTTGCAAAACTGAGGGCCTGCGAGTTTTGTGTAATTCGAGAAAGAGAGCCTTTGGTGGAGTCTCTGTTGACCAAATAACCTTCGTCAACACTTCACTTCATCTCTCTGACTGCTCCTTAAAGCTCAACGACTGCAGCTTTATAAACAGTTCCGTTGCCGCGCTTAAGTCAAGATACGCCACTGAATCTGTGAGAAAAAATGTTCAACTCGATGAATGCACCTTTCAGAACAACAGTGCTAGTAGTGTTACAATTTATGGCAATTCTATGGTCAACTTGAACATTTCCAAAACTACGTTTGCTTACAATAAATTGCTGAGTGAGGAAGACGCAATATTGTACTTGTCCGACAAAAACTTGCATGGGAATCAAAGTGGGGAGAGTTGTTTTACATCGAAGTATTTTAGGTGAGTATTCATTTGCTTTCATTTGATTGGCAAGTGCAAGCGTAGTGAGCGAAAATGTTTGCTCTCAGAGAAAAGAGAGATCACAAAAGTAAAGATCCTTTTTACTCTAAGGTAAAAACAAACCAGTTTGCCCGTATTCCACTGGCATGAGTCACTCTTTTCACTATCAGAAAATATCTTTTCCCTTCACTTCCTCGCTTTGTTTGAGCATGACGAGGAGTTTCATAGACTAGGCTAGTAAAAGAGACACATCGGCAAAATGAGTGCGCTTGCTCTTAACGTGCGAGAAATTTACACTATTGCAGCAAAATGGCGGCATTTTTCGAATTCCCGTTGTTTGTTTTCATTTTGTGGGTAAAAGCTCAATTCAAAACAGGTAAGCTACCGTTTTCAGGAAAAAACAATATGACGCAATTCACTTCAAATTTGAACAGAGAAAAAGGACGCACCTCTGTGTGAAAATGATGCAGGTCTTGTATAATTTGTAAACAAGCGCTGTGCAGGTGAGGACCAAACTACAGATGCTTAACTTGGGAAAGTTCTTTAATAAGCGATGTTGCAACATCGATAAGTTCAGATGAATTCTCTTTGACATAGAACTTAGCCACCTGGCGTTCAACGACTAATGGTTATGTAAGGAACAATGAAATGTCAGGTCATGTGAACAGGGGCTAGGATGATGAGGGGGAGGGGGGTGGAGGGGTATTTGAGTTGGGATCACATGGTTTCAGGGATAACAGAGAATGATCAATGATCGTGGAATTTACTTTCGGAAAGTCGACAGACGTGTTCCAGTATTATTTGGGAAACTCGATATTAATTGGTTTGCCGTTGACATATCGAATTGTTCTCATTTGTGTGCGTGACAAATTTGCATATTCTGACCACTAACAATAATCCTTTCTGCGCTTCGCGTATCCACGACTAAAAATGCTAGTTTTTCCCATTTCCCATTTTTGAAATAGTCGACAATCGGGACAGTGAATCATTCATTGTAAAATAGGAAAAATGACTGCTCTACTGTATAGAGGCCCAGCGTAAAGCAAGCATCAGTCCCCGGCAGCAACAAGAAAAAACTTATTATGGTGACAACAAACTCTGAAGTATAGTTCTATGATGGCGGGTGTAAGTTACAAATGCGTACCTGCTGCCCGTCACGAAGAAGCCCCATTTTATCTGAGGAGGAAACCTGAAACCTTCCGAGTACAGAGCCAGACACTGAACATGAACCTCAAGGAAGAGAAGTTGAACTAAAGTTTGTTAATACAAACTGTAAATATATGAGGTACCACCTGCAATCAAATTGAAATGGACGTAAAGAAAAGAAAGCACAAATGCCAGCGATGTCAGTGACTTGACCCGGTTAGATCTCGCCATTTAATTCCCACGTCTCCATGTCAACAGTCAAAAAGTCATAACCGTGAAAACAATGATTTGCTGCTATTCTTAGAACCGCAGCGAATAACACCTCTTGGATTGTGACCAATAATTTATTCACCCTGTACGTCTCGTGACATTCCAGTGAGGAATCCCAATCTCGAATATCGCGTGAATTTTGTTTTCGAAAAGCAGCCGTTAAGAACAGTTGATCGGCGTTGTCTCGATGTCTTGCCGACTCACATAATGGAGCTAACAACGTTTTATTGGATTTTTCTTTGGAGTGGAATATGTTTGGAAGGTATGTGAAATCTCGTTATAATTTGCAGTTATATCTACTCAGCATATTGCCTTTAAACTTAGCCACTTATTGATGCAAAGATACCCTAACCAGTAGCGTCGATAAGGTTTCGCTAAATTGTCTACACCAAGAGCTGCTGGTTGAACGACTCGTAGGAGGCCTTGTTTCCACTGATGTTGGTTTTTTTCACTATACATGTCTTGGCAGATCGCCGTTGTTGACTCAAATAAACATTGATTTCGACTTGTGGGGTTCAAGCTCCTGGAGTAAATCCGTGTACCTTAGTGCCAACCGATTTTTAATTGCGTAGGAAAATGAAACAAAAAAGAAAATTAAAATCCGTTTTTTTAAGAGCTGCAGAAAGAGAAAAACGAAGAGCATTAAGTGAATTCGAATGCCGTTTCCTACCTAGCGGGGAATAAATGAGGAACCAATTTGGTTTGTTTACAGCGCAAAGGAAAACGAAGAACAAAGTTAAAATCTGAGCTTCATTTTCCTACGCGATTGAAAATCGTTTAGCACTAAGATAGACGGATCCAAGTAATATTAGCAAATTCAATGAGAATGTTTCCATTCGGCATAAGTATAATTTTTGAAGTTGGGTGAAAATTGGAGAAGCATGGCTCTTTGTTGAGAGTTGGTCTAACCTTTTTAACGAGTAGGAGAGTAACTTTATGACCAAGTTGACATCCATCGTTGATTGTATCAGCTTTAACGAAACAGGAAGTGGAGGGACTTTCCCCAGGAAACTTGTCGTGTGTCACAAAGCAGTCTCGTGATTTCTCAAGAGGTCAGAATAGCCACACAATGGTCGTAATTATAGAAAGTGATAAATAGAAGAGGGGGTTGACAGCTAATCTGTAAGAAATTGCGTGACGTTGCGTGACGTGGGTTTGTTAATTTTCATTTCAAAGACAGTCACGTTGAATAACATGACGGGTAGTCGGAAAGTTACTGTTGTTACCTTCCGCGTTAGTTAGTGCTCTTCTTGTCAAAATAATCAGAATCTTGTTATATAAGCAACATAGACCTTTATTGAAAAGAAAAGTTGACTTCATTTTTGGTAAACACTTTGTCATTCATTCATCAACCTGACAAAGTGGCACAAAGGGCGAGTGACGTGTCTGCAGTTGATTGGCGATCTCAAACACAGAAAAAAGGCATCGTTATTTTAGACGTGTATAGTTACGTCTTTTCTCTGGGCTGGAAATCCTTGAAAAAATACAGTTTAAACCATAATCTCTATTTATTCATATTGTTCTTATTTAATAGAAACTATCCATGCCAAGCAGTGGTTTGTCTCAAGATACGATGGGACCTTTAAAAATAACTGCGGGCTCAATGCGTCATCGCCATGTAAAACCATTCAGCAAGTTACTATGCATGCGTGTGATGGTGATATAATAAATATAGACGGCACAGGAACGTCACGTGACCCTTATCCGTGCCAAAACGAGAAAGGATTGGATCTAGCTGATTTAGTTCTGCGCAGCTACAATAGTCGATCATTTATTTCTTGTAGGACGAATGGATTTCGGTTTTTTTGCGGCATGGCTTCTCGAGGAGTCTTTTTTGAAGAAATCACCTTCGTTAACACTTCAATTCATCTCTTTGAATGTTCTTTAAACGCGGTCGCCTGCAGCTTTATAAACAGCTCTGTTCCTACACTCACCTTGAAATACGATGAATACTTAATGATGAGAAATGTTCAACTGAATGGATGCACCTTTCAGAACAACAGTGCTTGTAGTGTTACAATTTATGGAAATTCTTCCGTTGACTTGAACGTTTCGAATTCTACATTCGTCAGCAATAAGATACGTAGTGGAGGAGAAGCCATACTTAACATGTCTATTCAAAACTTACAAGCAAATCAGAGCAGTATCAAAGCTAATTTTACTGATCTAAGAGTGTTACAGAATATCTGTTCAGGTAAAGCATGCTTTCGAGTTTTTGCTGGCATAAACGGAACTGACTTAGTTCTCGTTATGGAGAGAGTACTTTTTAAAAACAATGTGGCTGGAGTAAATATCTTGGACGTTCATGGCTTTTCAAACGGCTACACTGATTTCAAGTCGTCACAATTTCGAAAAAATAGAGGCAGAGCGGTCCAAATCCATGATGGGATCTCAGTTGAGCTGAAAATCGAAAGAGCATTGTTCTCTGAGAATAAAGGTGGAGCAGTTGAGGTCAGCAATTTTACAAAGGAAGCTTCAGTTTGGCTGCTCAGTTCAAACTTCAGCTTAAACAAAGTTGAATTTGGCGGTGCATGCATATTTGAGGATATACCGTCACTTTTAATGGATGTAGAGGACTGTCAGTTTGTGCGAAACGAAGGCCGGTATTTAGCTGGCGCCATGACGATAGGATTGATCGATGCACGGATCAACAGTTCTTCTTCGATAAGTATTAAGTGCTCTCATTTCATAAATAACACACTGATAAATAACAACTCTAACCACGTTATAGATGGAGGAGGAGGTGCCTTAGCGTTGTTCGTGTCATACATGGGTAACTTATCACTAATCAATAACACTTTTGCGTATAATCAGGGTCTACAGGAAAAATACACCATAGACATTGCTGGAGCTATTTATGCTAGAGTGCACGAACTCCATGGGGACGTGGAAATTCGAAACAGTGAATTCCTGTGCAATTATGGCGCGCGTGCCAACATTCTTGCTCTTTACGTTGAAAATTCACAACTCTCACTTCAGCCACGAGTGACATTACAAAACTTGACCTTTGTTAACAACGGTTATAACTTTAACGATAGTGAAGGTTGTGGCATCATCATCGCTGAAAGCATGGGCTTCAAAATGAGCTCCTGTAAAATTCACGGAAATTCTGGTGGGATATTTTACCAGTGCGAATCAGATACGTTAAGGTGCAGAGGGAATGTTCTCGTGGAGGACACCATGATAAGTGGAAATATCGACTTTACTTTGTCAGTCATAACTCAGAGTTTTCACTTGAAAAACGTTTCTTTTGTTAACAACAGCTGCATTGGGCCATGTGAAGTTTCTGTTTTGCAAGTATTGAGTGCGGTTAGTAATAGTGCGTTCCATTTGGATCAGAGCACTTTCCTGAACAATTTTGGAGAAGAAGGAGTAGTCCATATCGATCTGTCCTTTCCTGACAAAACGACCGTCGACGGCCAGGTAATCATCAATAACACTGAGTTCCGAGGTAACTTTGGAAGATCTGAAGGCGTCCTTAAACTGCTCAAAGTTAATACGACTAAAATTCAAAACTGCAAATTCATAAATAATTTTGGTGGCATAGGTAGTTCCCACGCAAACGTGCAGCGGTGCTTAGGAACGTTGAAAATCAGAAATACCTCCTTTAAACAGTTTAACTATTCTCAAGTTTTTGAATCTGCAGGACATGTGGCACCATACTTGGGATTTTTGACGGTGACAAATTCTGAAAACGTACGTATGAGTATACGTAACAGTTCGTTTGTTTCGGATCCTTTCAGCACAGACAGCATAGATCTCATTGTTGTAGAAGAAGTCCACCCAGGACTGTTGGACAGCTCTGTGCGAATTGAAACTCCGATCAACACCAAACTTAAGCTGCGTAATATTACGGGAAACTACGATACTATCATTGGACATAAATTAGACACGATATCGACTATATCGACTATATTTACCACCGAGCGATGTCCTGAGGGAACCTACAGCATTCAGAGGGGAACTAGTGACAAGCATGTAAATTGTTATCCCTGCCCGGTTGGTGGAAATTGCTCTTTACCTCTCGCTGCTCAGCCCAACTTTTGGGGTTATCCTGAAAACAAAGACAACGTTTCCTTTCAGCTTTGTCCAGAAGGTTACTGCTGTTTGCCATCTGCCCATAACAAATGCTCTTATGACAACAACAGCTACCAGCATTCCGGTTGCCAAGGCAATAGGACAGGCATCCTTTGCGGACAATGTAAACCAAATTTCACTGAAGGTTTGTTTACAACAGAGTGTGTTCGAGCGAAAGACTGCACCCATAGTTGGTATTTGGTTGTTTTTTTCGCACTCACGTCATTATTTGCCTTGTATCTCGTTAGAAAACCCCCAGTGTTTGAGGAAGTGGGAAAACAATTAACATGGTTCATTCCGAGACGCAAAGAGGGCAATAACCAAGTTATTTGCAGCCTAGACGGCACCGCCAGAAAAAGTGTTTCGCCGAATTATGGCTTTTTGAAAATTCTCTTTTACTTTTATCAAGTGGCTGGAGTTTTGACTGTGTCGTCATATGGGGTCAAAAACATATTGAGAAATAGGATTGTCTTGCCCGTTACTAATCTTTTTAACTTAAAACTATATGCTAATACAAACTGGAGGATCTGTCCTTGGCCGATTTTAACACCACTTTCGAAAACAATGTTCCCCTTGGTGACAGTCATGGCAATTCTCTTCTCGATACCAATTATTTACCTTCTGCACAGCGGTCTAAACAAACTACGCAAGCGCAGGCCAACTCTTCCGCCAGCTGGCCCTTACTTTGGAGCTGTCTTGGAAATAGTGTTGCTAGGTTACTCAGCAGTGACTGGTACAACAGTGCGATTACTTCACTGTGTAAGCATTCAGGAAAAGTCCCGCTGGTATTACGATGCCCAACACTTCTGCTGGCACCAAAGGTGGCAGCGAGCTGCTATTGTTGTCATTGCCCTGAACTTGTTTCCGTTTATACTCACGTTGTATTTTACTTCGCTGCAGCTCTATAGAGGCAAGATTTCAGGAAAGATATTTTTACTTGCCAGCATCCTACCTTTTCCTTATCTCCTCTTTGTTTTGTATCACCACGTAAAGAAAAAAATAACCAGGAGACCGGACTATCAAGCAATCCCTTCAACTGCAAGCTCAGGTCATGACGAGGAACATGACTCAAACTCTTCCACAAGCATCAAACATTCACTACTTGAGGTTCTATGCGGTCCATTTACAAAGCCACAAGATGACCAATCAGACGGAAGGATCTACTGGGAGAGCATTCTCATTGGTCGTCGATTCCTCATAATTGTGATTGGTTGGTGGCAGTTGGACCATGCGCTTATGCGTTCTGTGTGTCTGACGATCCTTTGCCTCGTTTTCCTGTTGCATCATATCTCCCAGAGGCCCTTCGCCCAGTGTCGTGCCAACATCATCGAAACCGTCTCCTTGGCAACCTTGGTCGTTGTAGGAGTACTAAACGTTGGCCTGACGCGTACAGGAAGTGACTTCAGCGGTATGAATAAGGCCTATATTTCCATTCTTTGGACGTCAGAGGCAGTATTACTCGGTGTTTTACCTTTAGCCATTGCATTGTTTCTCTCCTTGTCTCTCGTTTCGCAGATATTGCGTTTGGGGATCCTCTTGATTAAAGCGATTCGTTCAAGATGGTCATTTGTAAAACAAAAATATAATCATGATAATAAAGTAGCGTGATCCTGATCATCTACTGGTCTGTTATCAGTCAACTGATAACCATTTGGGGTTAATGTTGGGTTAGGGGAGGGATAGGTGGGCAGTTGCCCAGATACTGATATTGATCCGTTTGCAAATTTTGATAAGAGCGAGGGGCCAGGCTTAAATCAATATATATGACTTGACTGTATTTTTTTGCGAAATAATACCATTTTTAAAGTACCGAATTAGGGAAGTTTGCAGCCCTGTAGAATCCACTGACTACTGTGTGTTGTGGCGCAATTTTTTTCCTAATCGTTAGGAATTATAACGTAGTGGTAAATCGTAGTGCAGGTGTGTTTGGCAGAGGAAGCCTCAGGTCCTTGCTCCCACCTCATACAAGTCCGCATGATAAGTTTCGTCCAAAGATTACGGCAAGATTGCCGTTGACACTAAAGGTTAAACTTGAACTTTTTTCTTTTATTGACCTCAAGAAGGTTGTTAGGTGAAGGTAAAATAAAATTTGTACCCTCAAAGTGTGTATTAGCAAAGTGTGTATTCATAAATTGTGTACTCATTAAAGTCACTTTACCCTGTAAATAATTTCAGATATCTTTGCCTCTGCTAGATAATACGTTACCCCACCCCCTACTGCGTTCTAACTTAATAGTGGAGGGTTGGGGAGAGTTGGTTGACCGGGAAGTATTTTGAGGAGACAATTCAGTTTCTTTTATTTGGTTGGCATGTGTAAGCGTAGCGGGCGAAAGTGTTTACTCTCTGAGAGAAGAGAGATCACGAAAGTAAAGATCCCTTTTACACTAAAATAAAAACAAACCAGTTTGCCCGTATTTCACTTACATTACTTACTCTTTTCACTAACAGGAAATATCTTTCCCTTTATTTCCTCGCTTTGTTTGAACATGACGAGAAGTTTCATAGACCAGGCTATAGAGACACATCAGCAAAATGAGTGCGCTTGCTTTTAACGTGCGAGAAATTTACACACGCGAAGGAATGGGAATAGCAATATTCCTGTAGTAACACTATTGCAGCAAAATGGCGGTATTTTTCGAATTTCTGTTGTTCAAGTTGTTTTTATTTTGTGGGGGTAAGCTCAAACAAAAACAGGAAAGTTACCGTTTTCAGGAAGAAACAGCAAAGAAAATGTTGTGCTAACAGGTTTTATCTAATACAATGATTCTAATTTTATCTAATACAATGATTTAGGTCAGATATAACATAAACAAACACACACAGACATAACATTTAAGGTCATACAAACAACATCAAAAACGCTGTGAAAATCAGAGTAAAGAACGACGGAAGGCTACGGAAATTATTAGTATTTTTCAATGAGGATTAGCTTAAGGTTTTTCTTAAAACTTTTCAAAGGAAGAAGCTTTATGTGATCAATTATATCATTCCAGACTTTAGAACCCTGAAATCTTATATTGAAAATTCCATAATTTGTTCTGACTTTTGGAATAGCATAGGACATTTTACTAGATAATCTGGTATTATAATTATGTATCATCCTAACAGAATTAAAGTAAGGATCAAAAACAGGAGGTAAAAGATTATCATGAAACTTGTACATAAATACTGCAAGTTGAAAGGTTATGATGTCAAACAACTTCACAACATTTAGATCTTTAAATAAAGGACTTAAATGTTCGTTATAACTAGAGAAGGTGATTATTCTTAAGGCTTTCTTCTGTAATATAAACAAAGGTTGCAAAGTTGTTTGATAGGTATTACCCCAAGCAATTATGCAGTAGTTGAGAAAAGGCTCAACCAGAGCATAGTACAGGCTAAGTAGTGTTTTAGTACTTAAGAAATAACTTAGTTTAGAAAGAATGCCTATACTTCTCTTGAGTTTTTTAGAAATATTAGTAATGTGCATCTTCCAACTAATATTGTAATCTATGTAAACTCCAAGGTATCTAATGGAAGTTTCCTGGGTCAACATCTGATTGTTTATAGATAACATGACCTGTTTGGGCAATTTTCTTTGAATTGGATGGAAAATAACAAAGTTTGACTTATCAATATTTAATGAAAGCTTATTTGCACATAGCCAAGTAAGAATTTTCTCAAGTTCAGAATTAATGAAACTTTCAAGCATCTTTATATCCCTATGCTGAAAGAATAAATTTGCATCATCTGCAAAAAGATGGAAATCCAGAAGCGTTGAACAATTACGAAAATCATTTACATAGATTAGGAATAAAAGTGGTCCAAGCACTGACCCTTGGGGCACACCACAGGAGACTGTCTGAGTGTCTGAAGTGATAGCACCAAGAGAAACAAACTGAGATCTATTACTTAAATATGAAATAAACCAGGTCTTAACAACACCTCTGATACCATAATAGTCAAGTTTTGTGAGTAGAATTTAGTGATTAACAGTATCAAAAGCTTTGCTAAAGTCTAGGGAATATTCCACAAGAATAATCATGGTCTTCAATAGCTAATTGCACTTGGTCAATAATACTAAGAACTGCATGATCAGTTGAGTAGTGAGAGCGAAATCCAAACTGTTTACCATAAATAAGTTGTCTCTTGTTAAGAAAGTCAATTATCCGCTTATACGTAAGCTTTTCTAACAATTTATTAAAAACAGAGAGTAGAGAAATGGGTCTATAATTATTTAAGCTTGTCTGAGATCCTTTCTTAAAAATTGAGATTACTCTAGCAATCTTAAATTTCTCAGGGACAATTCCAGTAAGAAAAGATGTATTAAATATAGTCTGTAAAGGACCTGATAATTCACCCTTAAGAATCTTAAGAATATAAATGGGAATGCTGAAAGGACCCACAGCTTTACTAGCATTAAGTTTGGCTATTTCCACTTCAATTTCATTTGCAGTCACTGGAGCTAAAAACAAACTATGACAAATAGGAGGTGACATGAACTCCCTAGCAGTTTGAGTAGCACTAGGAATGGAGCTAGCAAGATTACTACCTATATTAGCAAAAAAGTCATTAAAAGCATTGGCTATTGATTCTTGGTCAATTATTTCACAATTATCTACCACTATTTTATTGACAGGTTGATTGATGTGGGTTTTAACCTTAACAATTTTTTTAATTCCATACCAGATTTGTTTACCATTATTTTCATGAACTGAGAAAAAATAATTTTAATAATTTTTCTTAGCTAGTTTAATTAAATGATTCAATTTATTCCTGTAAATTTTAAATTTTGTATGATAGTAGATAGATTTTGTCTTGAGGAATTTCTTGAATAAGCCATTTTTTAATTCTAATGGAGGTTCTAATTCCAGAAGTAATCCATGGCTTTGATCAAGCTTTGAGATCTTGTTTAGATAATTGCTTGACAGGTACCGTAATTTCCGGTCGATTACCCGCACGGCCGATTACCCGCACCGGCCGATTATTGCATACGGCGAAAAAAAAAGTCAACGGATTACCCGCACCGGTGGATAACCCGCACGTTGTTATTCAACTTTTTCGGTGGCGAAAACGTGACATTAAGGCGATACATTTCAGTCTTTCGATTCAGACATGTGCACAATTCTGTGTCAATATTAGCTTATACTTTATTGATTGATTATTGCTGCTGCTCTATTACCGATTTCATCGGCAAGAGTTATTACTCTAAGCTTATAATCAAACGTAAAACTGTGACGTGGGCGTTTCACAGCAGGCATTTTAACTTAATTGGTGACTCGTGGATACACTTATCGCGAATGATCGAGGTTTATAATTCTTATTCAGTCAGTTACCTTTTTATAGCATGTAGGAGCGTAATGAGCAATATCCATTGTTCATTTGTCGTTAAAATACTTTTTCAGCGCGAAATTAGTTAAGTTTCGCACCTATTATTTTCAACATTCTGGTGATGCATTTGGGATTTAAAATTACTGTCGGCAATTTCTCAAAAAAATCGATATCTCCTGTTCTACTGGGCCTAACAAGTCCCTTAAAACGGGAAAATTCTCTTTAGCTCAAGCTAGTGAAAACTGGAAATTTGTTACTGATGCGCCGGATATCCTTGGATTATTTTTGTCACCATCAAGGTTTTGTTTTCACGCGTGCCGATAAAAATTTGTTTGTCACGCAACTAATTATGCGTGAAATAAACTCGAGTTGGCATCATGTTTTCGTGCCGCTTTGTGGCACTTTTGATACAATAAAATTCATTTGAGAGGTGGAAACGCAGGTAGGTGAGAAATTTTTTCAATTCAACTTCCAGAAGAATTTAAAATTGTCACATAACCCGCACCTCCCTATTACCCGCAGTGGCGCGGATTTAATGCAAAATCAACAGATTACCCGCGGGTAATCGACCGGAAATTACGGTACATGTAGATCAACAACCTCTGATAACTTAATATAAAAATTATCAAACACATTGCTGGGGTCAGAAGATTTTTTAAGCAAACTATTCCAGTCTATAGATTGAATATCACTAATCAAGGTTTCCCTGTCTAAGTTTGAATAATCTCGTCTGAAAACTTTAGTGCTAGCTGGAAGAGAAGATAATTTACTGACAATAAGAAAATTAGGTAGATGGTCAGTAAGATCATAACATAAATTACCGCTGATCACAAAATGCTCAAGAGAATTAAAGAATATATTGTCAATAAGAGTCGAGGAGTGATCTGTAATTCTGGTTGGCTGCAGAATTTGGGGCTGAAAATTATATAAGCCCAGAGTACTAAGAAAACTGTCTGTATCAGGATGTGATTCTAGTTAGACAATTTATAATATCTTCATTAGCATGAAAATCATGTGTATTGAAATAATTAAAATTCAAGTCAAAGGGCGTATGGACGTCAATATCTGAGTTAGTGAGGCGCTCAATGTTGGAAATAGGAGAAGCAATATCCAGTCGAGGTAATAAGGCATAGCTGGTTTGACAATTGGAGCTGTCAAGATAAGGAACTCTATCAGGACACCCATCACAAAACATGCAAGTTTCAATATAACTTATCTTTTATGATGGTGGTATATCAGCAAAAGAGTTGATAGGTATCACTGGAGAGTCAGCATTCCTCCTCAAGAAGATCTTTCCAGCATTAGTCCACAGGAACTTGTAGCTCTTGTCATTCTTGAATTTTAAGCAATCTTTGAACAGTTCCTTGTTCTTAGGCGTTAAACTTTCATTGATAAAGATCTGCTTATCAACAGAGAAGCCAAGGTCAGCTGTGGTGATAGATTTCAGCCTTTTCCTCGACCGATACAAACTTTCCCTCATTTCTCGTCTGACAAACTTTACTATTATGGCAGGATCCACTGAAGCCCTACTACTCCGAATTTGATGACTAACAGATATATCGTTTCTTTCCAACGGAATGTCCATCTTCTGGCTTAACTGAAGCAGCATGTCGTTAGTATCTTCCAACCGCGAATCCTCTGGAAGAGGAATACCACGGATCTCAAGACAGTCTCTTCTAGTGTACTGCTCTAAGTCATTAAGGGACTTTGGTACTAACTTCAGGTCGTTTGCAGATCTTAGCTGTTTCTTGAATGAGTGTTCGTTGAGTCGTACCAAGGAACTTGAAAATTAAACATCCCGTGCGCTTATTTATCCTTTTCGACAAAGTTTGTAAAAGGGAGCTGCAAAATTGAGACATACAAAAATATCAACAATATGAATGTGTGACGTAGTTCACTTCAAGTTTTCAACACAGAATAAGGACGCACCTCGTCGTGACAATGATGCAGGTCTTGTATAATTTGTAAACAACCGCAGCGCAGGCGAGGAACTAACGACAGAAGGATAACTTGAGAAAGTTCTTTCATAAGCGGTGCTGCAAGGATTGATGATTCCAGATGAATTTTTTTTTGGAAATGAGCTTAGCCACCAGGCATTCAAAGACCATGCGTTATGTAAGGAAAAACGAAATGTCAGGTCATGTGAGCAGGAACCAGGATAATGAGGGGGGGGAGGGGGGTGGAGTGGAGGAGGATTTGAGTCAGGATCACATGGTTTTCAGGGATAACAGAGAATTATCAGTCTTCGTCAACAGCGTATAAACAGGTGACTATGAAAAAATCGACTGCAAATGAGGGAAATAAAGGTTTGTTTCCTTCTTCTGATGCAAAAGTCATTATCTTTTCGACATTTTCAGTTATGTCTGGTTCTTGTAACAGAGCATCTGTGACACCTGAAGTTCTTTCTTCAACTTCACACCATCATCATTACCATTGTCTTTACAGTCAGTCACTAATTTTTCGGTGTTATTATTATGTCTCTGAGTTGCTTCAGAAATAGTAATTTCATGTACAGGGTCAATTGAATGTATTTCAGCATTACCAGTGCTTGAGTGTGAGTTACTAAAGAATTCTTTCCATTCATTACTTTGATTCGCAAGAGCATCATTAGTTCCAGTAGGATTAGTAGGATCTAGTTTTATTCTCGCCCTTGGCAGATTGCATCAGCTGAAAGTCTTTCGCTTGATGTTGTTATATTTCCACCGCTAATGGGGGTCCCAGTACTGTTTTCCTCGAAGTTTCTGGAAATCAGCTGCAATCGAGTGCGATCTCCAATCGCCGAAACACCCAGTGTGTCAATGTGCTCGTCTGTCCACAGGCGGCTCAAGTTCCAGCTGAGAGAAACAACAGTCATGGCGAAATCATGAGTTTGTATGGGAAAGTTTACGACCGTTTTAAGGTACAAAAAAATTAGTCAAATTCTCACAAAAAATACTTCACCTTACTTCCACAGCGCATTGCTTGTTATCTGACCGCTTACTACGTTGAAGGGAAGCCATTTTAGCGAGTTATGTATTTCGAGGTTTTCTACATACCTAAGAATGGAATTTAAAATATTCCATTCAAGAAAAGCCCTTTTCTCATGTAAGTAGAAAACCTAAAAAAAAAAAAAGAAGAAGAAAATTGACCTCGTACCCAAGTCTCTTTCGCGGCCGTGTCCAGTCTGCGTGTTCAAAGCATAACCAGAAAGAAGCGAACCTGGAAATTCAGGTAGAAAACGCTCGTTTCCAGTGAAATGCGCGTGAAGTTTTGGTATTGAGACATGTCCCAGGGTGCAGTGATCTTAGATCGTAAAGTTTGGCTGAGAAAAATGCCGATCGGGAGGATTTTCGGGGCGCAAACCACCTCCGCGTGGACCACGGTCGAAATCAGAGTGTGCAGCCTTGACTTCGTCTTTTGACATGGATAACAGTGATGGTAAAGCAAGCTTAAAACGGCAGAAATCGCCAGAAACTACGACGGATACACAGGGCATGAGTAAGTTTTATTGATTTTACATGTAAAATATTCATATTTCGAAATATTTATCGTTGTAAATCGACCATATTTCGTTCCCCATACTATTCCTTATAACGTGTTCAAATTTTCAACGGTTCCTCCCGTAACTTAACACCGAGTCACACAACGCGTGACGCGTTCATTAATTCATCGTTGGCTTTTTCTTGAGACGTGAGCTTGGGCCGCCTGTGATTCAAACTCTTATAATTTCGCTATGACTGTTATTTCGTAAGATGATTATCTCTCAGCTGGAGCTTAGGCCGCCTGGGGTCTGTCAAAGCCAAAATTGCCGGAGGAACGATCCGTTCACGTCTAAATTGAGCTATTAAACTGTTTAGATGGAGCTCACTCAAAATGTCCTCCATTTCGGGACGGTCAGAACGGAGAATGACATTCTCTCTTTTTCAGGCCTCTCTAGACTTCCTTTAAATTCTACTACGACAAAAGCACCGATTACAAAGAAGAAAGTATCGGATATAATGGTGTTTGTACCAAATATGATAATGAAAAAAGCACCGAATATGAGAGTGTTAGAACCCGATGAAATACAGGAGTAACTGCAGAATACCCCGCCACATCGAGCCCGTTACTGAAAAGGGCTGGCTACGCAGTACGCAGTACTAGTACATAGCATTGCTGCGCCATTTATAATTTGTCCATTGAATTAATGTAATTCTTATTTGAATTAATTATTTTCTGGATACCGCGTAGCTGCTGGCTACGTGGAATTTACTTCGAGTGGCAGGGTATTCTGCAGTTAAGCCGAAATACGTACCATATATAATAGAAAAGTACCATAAGACAGTTCTGGCGCTCCACATAATGTTTCGCGTATCCACGACTAAGAATGCTTCCCTTCAGTTCTGATCAATAATTTATTCACCCCGTATGTCTCGTGACATTCCAACGAGGAATAAAAATCTCGAAATATCGCGTGAATCTTGTTTTTAAAAAGCAGCCGTTAAGAGCAATTGATCGGTGTTCTCTTGATGTCTTGACGGCTCACATAATGGAGCTAACATGGTTTTTGTGGATTTTCCTTTGGAGTGGAACATTTTTGGTCAGCCGTTGCCATATCGGCTTATTTACAGCTGAGTAAGTGTCAAATTTGCATATTCTGTCCCCCTAACAATAGTCGTTTATACGCTTCGCGTATCCACCACTAAAAATGTTAATCTTAAGTTCTGATCAATAAATTATTCATCACATATGTCTCGTGACATCAGTTCCAATGAGGAATGAAAACCTCGAAAACATGATCGCACGAATCTTGTTTTTGAAAAGCAGCCGTTGAAAACAGTTAATTGGTGTTCTCTTGATGTCTTGCCGGCTCACATAATGGAGCTAACAACGTTTTTTTGGATTTTCTTTTGGAGTGGAGTATGCTCGGGAGGTATGTGAAGTCGTTGTTGACTCAAATAGACACTGGTTTCAACTCGCAGAGTTCAAGCTCTTCGAGCATTTAGCAAACTTCCTCTGTTATGAAAATAAGTAGCAAGGTTGTAGTTTGCGCCTCTCAACTTGATTCTTGCGCAAACAGATTGACTTATTTCTAATTTAAAGGAAATAAGCTCTCTTAGAACTGAAATTCAAATATAATAGTTTCCTTTCCATTCGGGGGTAAAGATGAACGTAATGGAAAAACAATTTTTAATAGCAAATTCAATGAGAATGTTTGCATTCAACAAAAGTCAAATTTGTGGGGAATTAGTAAGGATAGCCCACATTGTCTCGTCTTCACTAGATTTTTATTCTTCTCCTCCTCTATTCTCGCTGGGTTTCACAACTGTCACAACTCCTCGACTCGACTGATATGAAAGATTACTTCGACTGAAAGCTAAATAAATCACAGACAATTGTTCCTTATCTTTGCGGGACACCTTAGTTAAAAAGAACGCTGATTGGCTAGATACGAATCTTCCAGACATAAGAATAACAAAATTCCAGACAAACATTT
Organism: Pocillopora damicornis; assembly: GCF_964200805.1. Lineage (NCBI taxonomy): Eukaryota > Metazoa > Cnidaria > Anthozoa > Scleractinia > Pocilloporidae > Pocillopora > Pocillopora damicornis. The sequence goes on along the minus strand of NC_142675.1, from coordinate 723,648 downwards.
CACAATCGCTATTTGATATCTATGCTATTATTCTGTTTCCGAAAAATTTTTGAAGTTGGTTGAAAGTTGCACACGCATGGCTTTTATTTTGTTGAGAGTTGGTCTAACATTTTTAACGACCAGGAGAGTAACTTATGACAAAGTTGACATCCATCGTTGAGTACGTCAGCTTTAACGAAAACAGGAAGTTGAGGGACTTTCCCCTGGAAACTCGTCATGTGTCACAAAGCAGTCTCGTGATTTCTCAAATGGTCAGAATAGCCACATAATGGTCGTAACCATAGCAAGTGATGAATATAAGGGGCGGTCTTCCACTGCATCAATCGTTTGACAGCTAATCTGTAACAAATTGCGTGACGTTGCGTGACGTGGGTTTGTTAATTTTCATTTCAAAGACAGTCACGTTGAACAACATGACGGTAGTCGGAAAGTTACTGTTGTTACCTTCCGCGTTAGTTAGCGCTCTTCTTGTCAAAATAATCAGAATCTTGTTATATAAGCAACATAGACCTTTATTGAAAAGAAAAGTTGACTTCATTTTTGGTAAACACTTTGTCATTCATTCATCAACCTGACAAAGTGGCACAAAGGGCGAGTGACGTGTCTGCAGTTGATTGGCGATATCAAACACAGAAAAAAGGCATCGTTATTTAAGACGTGTATAGTTACGTCTTTTCTCTGGGCTGGAAATCCTTGAAAAAATACAGTTTAAACCATAATCTCTATTTATTCATATTGTTCTTATTTAATAGAAACTATCCATGCCAAGCAGTGGTTTGTCTCAAGATACGATGGGACCTTTAAAAATAACTGCGGGCTCAATGCGTCATCGCCATGTAAAACCATTCAGCAAGTTACTATGCATGCGTGTGATGGTGATATAATAAATATAGACGGCACAGGAACGCCACGTGACCCTTATCCGTGCCAAAACGAGAAAGGATTGGATCTAGCTGGTTTAGTTCTGCGCAGCTACAACAGTCGAGCATTTATTTCTTGTAGGACGAATGGATTTCGGTTTTTTTGCGGCATGGCTTCTCGAGGGGTCTTTTTTGAAGAAATCACCTTCGTTAACACTTCAATTCATCTCTTTGAATGTTCTTTAAACGTGGTCGCCTGCAGCTTTATAAACAGCTCTGTTCCTACACTCACCTTGAAATTTGATGAATTCTTTGTGGTGAGAAATATTCAACTATATGGATGCATCTTTCGAAACAACAGTGCCAGTAGTGTTACAATTTATGGAAATTCTTCCGTTAATTTGAACATTTCAAGTTCTGCATTCGTCAACAATGAGATACGCAGTGAAGGAGACGCCATACTTAACATGTCTATTCAAAACTTACAAGCAAATCAGAGCAGTATCAAAGCTAATTTTACTGATCTAAGAGTGTTGCATAATATCTGTTCAGGTCAAGCATGTTTTCAAGTTTTTGCTGGCATAAACAGAACTGACTTAGTTCTCGTTATGGAGAGAGTACTTTTTGAAAACAATGTGGCTGAAGTAACTATCTTGGACGTTCATGGCTTTTCAAACGGGTACACTGATTTCAAGTCGTCACAATTTCGAAAAAATACAGGCAGAGCGGTCCAAATCCATGATGGGATCTCAGTTGAGCTGAAAATCGAAAGAGCATTGTTCTCTGAGAATAAAGGTGGAGCAGTTGAGGTCAGCAATTTTACAAAGGAAGCTTCAGTTTGGCTGCTCAGTTCAAACTTCACCTCAAACAAAGTTGAATTTGGCGATGCATGCACATTTGTGCGTATACCGTCACTTTTAATGGATGTAGAGGACTGTCAGTTTGTGCAAAACGAAGGCCGGCATTTAGCTCAGGCTGGCGCCATGACGATAGGATTCCATGATGCATGGATCAACAGTTCTTCTTCGATAAGTATTAAGTGCTCTCATTTCATAAATAACACACTGATCAGTAGATACGCACCTGACGACATTCCAGGAGGAGGAGGTGCCTTAGCGTTGTTCGTGTCATACATAGGTAACTTATCACTAATCAATAACACTTTTGCGTATAATCAGGGTCTAGAGGAAAACACCCCCACAAATATTGTTGGAGCTATTTGTGCTGTAGTGCACGAACTCCTTGGGGACGTGGAAATTCGAAACAGTGAATTCCTGTGCAATTATGGCTCGAGTGTCGGCATTCTTTCTCTTTACGTTGAAAAATCACAACTTCAGTCACGAGTGACATTACAAAACTTGACCTTTATCAACAACAGTCATAACTTTAACCATAGTGAAGGTTGTGGCATTGGCATCACTGAAGGCATGGGCTTCAAAATAATGAGCTCCTGTAAATTTCACGGAAATTCTGGTGGGATAGTGTACGTGTGCGAACCAGATATGGGTTTAAGGTGCAGAGGGAATGTTCTCGTGGAGGACACCATGATAAGTGGAAATATCGACTTTACTTTGGGAGTCATAACTAAGAGTTTTCACTTGAAAAACGTTTCTTTTGTTAACAACAGCTGCATTAGGCCATGTGAACTTTCTGTTTTGCGAGTAGCGAGTGCGGTTAGTAATAGTTCGTTCCACTTGGATCAGGGCACTTTCCTGAACAATTTTGGAGAACCAGGAGTAGTCCATATCGATCTGTCCTTTCATGACAAAACGATCGCCGACGGCCAGGTGATCATCAATAACACTGAGTTCCGAGGTAACTTTGGAAGATCTGAAGGCGTCCTTAAACTGCTCAAAGTTAATACGACTAATATTCAAAACTGCAAATTCATAAATAATTTTGGCGGCATAGGTAGTTCCCACGCAAACGTGCAGCGGTGCTTAGGAAAGTTGATAATCAGAAATACCTCCTTTAATCAGTCTGACAATTCTCAAGTTTTTGAATCTGCGGGAGGACTTTCCAAACATGTGGCACCATACTTGGGATTTTTGACGGTGACAAATTCTGAAAACGTACTTATGCGTATACGTAACAGTTCGTTTGCTTCGGATCCTTTCAGCACAGACAGCATAGATCTCATTGTTGTAGAAGACGTCCGCCCAGGACTGTTGGACAACTCTGTGCGAATTGAAACTCCGATCAATACCAAACTTAAGCTGCGTAATATTACGGAATTCTACGAACCTTTCACTGAAGATAAACAGGTCACGATATCGACTATATTTACCACCGAGCGATGTCCTGAGGGAACCTACAGCATTCACAGGGGAACTCGAAGAGGACTTAGTGACAAGCCTGTAAATTGTTATCCCTGCCCGGTTGGTGGAAATTGCTCTTTACCTCTCGCTGCTCAGCCCAACTTTTGGGGTTATCCTGAAAACAAAGACAACGTTTCCTTTCAGCTTTGTCCAGAAGGTTACTGCTGTTTGCATAACAAATGCTTTTATGACAACAACAGCTACAATCTTTCCGGTTGCCAAGGCAATAGGACAGGCATCCTTTGCGGACAATGTAAACCAAATTTCACTGAAGGTTTGTTTACAACAGAGTGTGTTCGAGCGAAAGACTGCACCCATAGTTGGTATTTGGTTGTTTTTTTCGCACTCACGTCATTATTTGCCTTGTATCTCGTTAGAAAACCCCCAGTGTTTGAGGAAGTGGGAAAACAATTAACATGGTTCATTCCGAGACGCAAAGAGGGCAATAACCAAGTTATTTGCAGCCTAGACAGCACGGCCAGAAAAAGTGTTTCTCCGAATTATGGCTTTTTGAAAATTATCTTTTACTTTTATCAGGTGGCTGGAGTTTTGACTGTGTCGTCATATGGGGTCAAAAACATATTGAGAAATAAGATTGTCTTGCCCGTTACTAATCTTTTTAACTTAAAACTATATGCTAATACAAACTGGAGGATCTGTCCTTGGCCGATTTTAACACCACTTTCGAAAACAATGTTCCACTTGGTGACAGTCATGACAATTCTCTTCTCGATACCAATTATTTACCTTCTGCACAGCGGTCTAAACAAACTACGCAAGCGCAGGCCAACTCTTCCGCCAGCTGGTCCTTACTTTGGAGCTGTCTTGGAAATAGTGTTGCTAGGTTACTCAGCAGTGACTGGTACAACAGTGCGATTACTTCACTGTGTAAGCATTCAGGAAAAGTCCCGCTGGTATTACGATGCCCATTACCTTTGCTGGCAGCAATGGTGGCAGCATGCTGCTTTTGTCGTCATTGCCCTGAACTTGTTTCCGTTTATACTCACGTTGTATTTTACTTCGCTGCAGCTCTATAGAGGCAAGATTTCAGGAAAGATATTTTTACTTGCCAGCATCCTACCTTTTCCTTATCTCCTCTTTGTTTTGTATCACCACGTAAACAGGAGACCGGACTATCAAGCAATCCCTTCAACTGCAAGCTCAGGTCATGACGAGGAACATGACTCAAACTCTTCCACAAGCATCAAACATTCACTACTTGAGGTTCTATGCGGTCCATTTACAAAGCCACAAGATGACCAATCAGACGGAAGGATCTACTGGGAGAGCATTCTCATTGGTCGTCGATTCCTCCTAATTGTGATTGGTTGGTGGCAGTTGGACCATGCGCTTATGCGTTCTGTGTGTCTGACAATCCTTTGCCTCTTTTATTTGTGGCATCACATATCCCAGAAGCCCTTCGCCCACCCTTGGGTCAACTTTACCGAAACCGTCTCCTTGGTAGCCTTGGTCGTTATAGGAGTACTAAACGTGGGCCTTGCATCGGCAGGAAGTGACGTCAGCGGTATCGATCAACGGTACTTCCGCATTCTTTTGATGTCAGAGGCAGTATTACTGGTTGTTATACCTCTTGTTTCCGTTACTTTCCTCATCTTGTGCCTTCTTTCGCAAATTGTACGGGTGGTGATCTTCTTATGGAAAGCTGCTCGAGCAAGATGGTTAAAAAGAAAGTATGACATACAGTTGTCCGTCCAGGGTGAAGACGAGAGTTAGCTTCTTTCTACGTGATCGTAATAGAACTTTACGCAAGCTACTTTCAAGTTTTGAGTAATATCTAATGAGAGGGAAAGTACCTTTATGAGAATGCTTGGAAAGGCTTATCTAAATATTTCGTGAGTTTTTTTAACTACAGATCATGGGTATCGCAATTTGAAGATCTTCTAATTGTACAAACCACATTACCTATGTTACAGCATGGTGTGTGTGTGTGTGTACGTGGGGGGGGGGGGGCCCTTTGCGTTAGTTATGTCCATTGTAGGCGACTACCCTAAGTTGATAAATACGCATGCTCCGTCACTCCGCCTTTATTTGAACTTTGAACAGTGCAGAGAAACCACGGCGTCCTGTGTGAATCCACTAACCACAACTGCTTCTCCAATTAATATTCAAATTTTGGATCGATAAGTTTAAAAGCGAAGTCCTAAAAGCACTAAAATGTGCGACGCCTCATTGGCGTAATATTTTTATCAGAGCGCGTAAAATGCCCAATAAGAGCGCAAACCAAATCCACACAGTCTTAATTTCAGCCCATTTTTCATCCATCAGTGAAATTTACTGCTCTCAGATCTCAGTAGTCAGTTGAATACGCGTTCTTTTATTATCAGCAGTCTGTTCAAGTTTTGACAGAGTCTCAACCTTCAGTTGAGCCTCACCTAGAAACTTCACATGCAAAATGCTTATGCGCTGGTCAGCGCACTTACCGAAGAGAGGAGTGACGGAGTGTGTTACGGATACTAACTGATTTTACTGATTAGTAATTACCTTGATAACGTTTTTCCTCTTAGTTACGATCTTCGTTACAATGTTTATTAATTTTTATTAATGTTTATTTGCTCATCTATTATTCTTGAAACCTGACGCTTTAGCGTCCTTTTTGCGTCCCACGCGCGTATAAAAGACGACCTTGGCGTCCTTTATTCAGTTTATTTAGTAATTCGAAGGATCTTGACCTTTGCTCCCCTTGTAACTTTGTAACCTCTGGCGCAAGGGGAACCGCTATGTAAGTTTATTCTTTTATTTTACTAAGGTTTAGTTTCTCTTTATTTTGATTAGACAAAGACTTTTGTACTGTATATCTTTTTAATTGCTTTGTGATAAGTGGCGAAAATCATGCTTGGTGTTTACGACTGAATGCTCAACTATTGGTTTGACATCGCCTTGTTAGGGGGAAAATTCTGTCTTTTAGTTTGGACAAATTTTTCAGTATTTTATGGCCGCGCAGTTCAAGTT
>NC_142675.1:680000-712500 GCF_964200805.1 Pocillopora damicornis | reverse complement strand
CAACAACATCAAAAGTACAAATAAATCAGAGCGGTTTTCGATGAACTATGATAATCTCACAACCAGAGTAATCGCAATAGCCAATCAGCACAAAGGAAAATATCACAAGCAGCCAATGAGAACTCAGAGTAAAAACATTTAAAAGCCCTCACAAGCAGTTGCCGAGTCGCCATTGATTTAATTTCGCGACTTGTTGATTAAGAGAGAGTGGGGCGAGTTTTCAAGATCAGTCATAGCCCTGGTTTATTATGTGGCAAGGTAGTCCTGAGGTAAATCTCGGCGTTCTGATTGGTTCTTAGCTGGTCGGGATTTTGCCATACGGACCTTTTCCACGGAAACGGTCATAAGCCGTGTATTTTTGCTCCAAAAAGCCGGCAATTTCAAATCAAACAAGTTTTTTTTTGCGAGTGCCTTATATCAAACCACTTCCATACCTCGCTTGCACAAGCCGTACTGGGGAATATTAGCCCTCAGTCGTTTGTCACGGACCTTGCTGTACTCGGTCCAAACTGCTACGACCTCAGGCCAATATTACCCAGTATGGCTCTCACACCCGGTCAGTAAGAGGTTATTCCTTGCACACTTACTGGTGCTCCATTGCACCTGCTTCAAAATATACAGTTTCAAGATTTCAGTCACACAGTACACGATGACCTTACCCAGATACGAATAGTTCCATCTTCTGAGCCCGTGATCCATTTGCTCAACACAGCATTCCAGCGAACCTTTCGACAAGTAAAAAATTCTTGATCACACAAATAATGTCGTCGTAAACGCTTAGCAGCTTGATGACTCGAATAACTATACTACATAAATTTTTTTTCTGCAAAAAGATTAAATATAGTTAAGAAGCAAATGATACGTGTTGGAAATCATTACGCGATGCATGTTCATAAAAACTAAACCCTTACCCTGAATACACCATTGGAATAAACGCCAAGACCGAGAGGAACCTGGCAACGAGTCTTGATTGAAGCGTTCTCACCTGTGTAACTTCAGCCTCATGGCCCTGTAACACCACTGACAAAGTCATTTCTGCACCGCGGTCAGAGAACTGTCTAATGTACACCAACTTGTCAGACGAAGCATAAGCGAACTCATTTCTACAGAGGGCAGAATAACATGGATACAAAGAACTTGATATGCGCAAAAAAGCTGTCGTCCAAAACTGCCCAAGTGTTTCATCAAAAAAGATTTCTTCTAAGATGTCCCTATCACTTATAGAGGCGGTTCGAAAGCGCCTCTTTACCTCCCCGTTAGTCCTCTTTCCTCCTGGGGGGGGGTGTTTAATTTTTTGCATTAATCATTATACCTTACCCTTGCCATGTTCCGCTGACAGCTGACAATTTGTAGTCCTAATCTTAAATTACAATGTATTGACACTCTTTTGGCCTGGAACTTAGGCCTATCAATTGGGGTCCAGTGCAACAGTCAAAACCCAACATTTCTCCTTCTTTCCTTTCCAGCGTAAAATGTCAGCCGGTTCCTCGCCCCAATCCCTGGTGGCCAATCTACGTTATAAACTCAATCGATAACACTAAATCATCCAGTCCCCGAGAGTCACCGAGGTAGCTTGAGGTACTGAAAGATAAGACCGACTCCTCTCTTCAAATGAAAGTTTGCCGTTTACTGACTTAAGCGTTGAATACCAAGTCATACCTTTCAGCGCTATAGGTTAGGTCCATAATGATACCATCAGAGGCCAGCTCATCGCTCTCAAGGGCGCTGGGATCAGTGTTGCGGAATGTGTCGTGAAAACTATACAAAATGCAACGTAAAATTTCGTTTTACATCATGTTGATAGCTTTCAAAGAAAAATGTTAGGACGACAGCAAATAGCTTGTTAATCTTGACAAGTAGGTATAAGTTAGGTATAAGCATTAATTGAGTTATTTGGAAGAATTTTAGGGTTAGAAGTTCTAAATATAAGGGAATATTAAATGGTGTGAACATATTTCACGAGTCTTACCATGATGCTTCCAGGTCCCACAAGAAGATCCGTCGATCCCAGCCAGCACTAAGCTGAAAGACGAAGAAAAGGTACAAAATAAACTGAACTGTTACAGTGCTCAAGTGCATAAGTTCCTACTTCATCAGTACTCTAGCCTGTTTCGGGCGTTCAGTTGATAAAACGAAGCGCGGGAGTAAAACGGCGCCATAGAAGCAGCAAAGCGAAAAATTTTAGGAGGTTTGACTCGAGTCGCGTAATATACGCTGGTGAAACTTTTTAACAAAAGTTTGTTTCAGTAGACCAGAATCTGATACACCTCAATGATTGATCGTTACACGACTCATCCCAAACATTTTTTTTTCAATCTGACCGAAAACCTCGCGCCTTTTATCGCTCAGCTGTTAACATTATGCCCATCGAGCTCACTTTTATATTTACTAACTGAACGCCTCGAACATGGTTCTGCTGTTCAAGAATATTCTCTCTCTCAATAGCGCCCCGCTGTGTAACAAAACTGTCGTTCAAGAATGCTATCTTGAATAGATCGGAAAATAATCTTGAGGATTGCTTAAAGCCTTAACTTTAATCAACAGTTACAACAAAATGAATCTCACCAAGTATGTTGTATTGTACCCAGCCTCTCTCCCCACAACAGCCAGCCCGGTTACACAGCTGGAATGTTCTGTGAACACGTGTTTACAAATGAATCCTGCAACCCTATTGGTTACTGAATCGTGCTCCTTAGAGCCCTGTTAATAAACATGACACATATTTAGACAGAGTAAGTAATTATTTGGAAACAGGCTCTCAAAAAGTTATCCAAACACAAACAAGCAAAACAGAATATCTGACAGATTCAACGCCTATTATGTGAACACAACAAGAAGAAATGATCAGAAGGGAAGGAAAGCCAATTTGCAGCTCAAGAATACTAATATCAAAAGTTCTGCTTAATATGTGAGAAGTTTTAAATATTGTTACCACTTATCTACTTATTAATTTATTTGTTCAGTTCGCCAAAGGATACAATAAGTAATGTTAAGATTCTAGGTGACGTAGATATGGGTGGTAAATAAGGAATATGTCATTTAGTTATTGTGAGAAGACAAACTGTAAATGCTTACAAAACTAAGATCTAACTTTTTTTATAAGTATGTCGTGTGGCTGAATAATGCGCAATGAAAAAATAGAGCTGCCCATGATACAATTTACGAATGGAAGATGTGCATCTCTTAACCTTTTAACTCCTGGGACTGACCAGCATCTAATTTCTCCTAACAATAAAACCCCTGAATTACACAAAAGGTCCTGAGAATGAAGGAAATGATCACCAACTGAAAAAGCTCTTGATTGTCAAAGAAATTCTCCTTATCAGCACCTTTGGTGATGTAAACAAAACAGTATGGAGAATATACATCCTGAAGTTAGGATGTGAAAGGCAAACACGTACCTCTACGTCTTTCTTCACAGGCTTGAAGGCCTTTTCACCGAGCAGAATTGCGTATTTGTAAATAAGATTTTCGTCTGCAGGTCTCATGTTTTCCAGAACCTTGACAGCGTCCTCGTCAAAGCCCCACACATCTGTCCAAACAAAAGACACAGCTTTAACCACCCACTGTCATTGTAATCTCAAACCTTCTGGAAGAAAATTGCACAGGTAATCGCATGGGGCCGACAAAAATCAAACAATTAATATCACGCCTGTCATCAAAAGTTACAGAAAATTTTACAAATTCTAATACTAAAAAAGATACCAATCCCTAATTTTACGAGGAAGCATAACTCTACTTGTTTATAAGATAGAAGGTGATTTTTTTCTTTCATTAGGAAGGTCACTTTCATAGGAGGACTTTTCAGTGTTCAGTTAGCGTCAGTGAACAGTAAAACGCACGAATCAGCCGAACGGACTTTTATCTATGTAGAAAAATGCCAAAGCAACGAAAACAACCCTACTGAAAAACATTTGCACACAATAAAATTAAAATACTTTTAGGTCAGGTCAAGCCTATCTAATGTTTTCAATTTCATGTAATTTTACCCGTGGTGGGTACCCTGGGTGTTAAACGGTGTGACCCCAACCCTCCTCCCCTAAAAACATCCAATCCTCACCCTTGCATTTACTTACAAATATTATTGTCTTCTGATGCCACTACTAATAAATCAAGGTTCTCCACAAAAACGGATCTCAACAGGGAAATGTTGCTGGTGTGTTCAGAAGCAGACGACATCTGAAACATTAAAAGGAATTTAAGACACAAAATTGTCAAGTTAGAGAGTCTTGTGAGAGCTCTTTCTTGGTGAAAATTGCGTACAAGTTTCTTGTACATAAAATCGCACAATCTTAGAACCAACCAAGCCACCTGGCGATTTTCACGCCATAATGACGCATATGTACGCGCGTACGTGCATTTTGGGCGGGAAATCTTTTTACCTTTCAATATTTGCTCTCGTATGGTTAACTAAAGCATCTATGTAATGACTGAAAACAATACGAGTACCAAGGAATTTGTAAGTGACTGTTGTTCAGTTCGGTAAATAACTATCAAGTTCTTTTGTGGCGGGTATCTGGAGAGGTTAGTTTTCTTTATTCACTAATAATCCAAATAATTTTAGTAAAACTTCTAATAACAAACGTAAGTAGCATGTTGTGGGCGACACGGTGTTCACGTGGTTTGCCCGCTGGACTCCAGCTAGGGTCATTGTGTTGTGTTTCTGAGGCAAGACACTTAACTCTCACCACGCTTCTCTCTGCCCAGAAGTACAAATGAAACCGAAAAAAACTTGCGATCGACTAACGTCCAATAGGAGTAGCAATAGTCTAAGTCGCTTCATACTTCTGACAATGGGATAACTTACACCAGGATTGGTTTTACGAGCCAGCTTGACTTTCAACCTCTTTTTAAAGTTACTTGTCGGATAAATACCTGGTTTATAGTATTTAGGAAGGAAGGTCTCGACCTGTTTCCACCACTAGCACTCCTGTTTGGACTGCGCCAATCGAACTTGGCCGCGATCTGAGCTGCTAAGCGAGACTTAGCTTCACTCTGTAAGAATATCTCTTTGCTGTAGACGAAACACACAGAGCATGGATGTTACACATCTTATGACCTCAAGACCATTTCCGGAGATTACACGAAGACTTCTGAGGTTTCCTTTCGATCGACCGAAGAGTTTTCGAGTACATCGTGTAGATTTCTGTTATTAATAAATACGCAACACAAACATGCAAAAGGAAAATCAAAGGAGAGCTCGAATGATGTCCAGTGATAGCGCGATGGCCTCTATGTTTGTCAAACATCCCAGCAAAATTGAAAAGTCACAAAAAATATTACTTTTAATAGCATACATCACATTTTAAACATGTGGCTCTTACTCGAGTCTAACAAAGAAAAAAACAACCGATGAACAAAAATTTCGTTAAATATCTCCCTTTTCGTACATCTATCTATAAATCCATTTCTTCATGAATTCATTCATTTCACTTCATTTTTTTACTCATTATTCATTCATTTATTTAAGATGTTTTCAAATTTCGAGTATAACATTCAGGGAGGGGAGAGTGAGGATGATCTTTATTTACCTGTACATGAAATTGTTTGACTGAAGTCGTTCCCACTTGGACACGTGACCATTACTACCTCCACTGAATATCAAAAGAGGAACTTTCCGAGCTGGAAAAAATTTCGAAAAATAATGATATAAGTGACCTAGCATGGCTAAGAATAAGCAAACTTTAAATGTTACATAGCATATCATGTGTAAGGTATGAGGGAACAAGTTTTCTTGTCAGCACCATAGAACAGTTTGGAAAATGTGCTAACTGATTTTTGGGTGTAAAGGGCTAATTTCGTCTGTAAGTTTGTACGTTGCCGGAAGTTGTTGACATCTATAGAAGGATGTTTTTTTTTCGCCTCGACATCAGCACGGGACGAAGAAATTTACTGAGCCCCTAGGAGGAATCGAACCTAAAACTATCAGATTCCGCGTTATGATGCTCTCCCACTGAGCTGCAAATTACTCCTTCTTGAGCAAGGTTACTGGTTTCATCTTTTGACAAATATTAGTTCAGTTGTTATCCACAGAAAATATCAATATGGAACGCGAAATTACGTACTGTAAGTAAGAGACTCCATTGCGCACTTGTTCTTCAGTGTTGTTAAACATCCAGATGAATTGTATTTCCACACAATCAGATGTCGCCTGCTGTTTGTTCCTAAAGGATTTCAAGTGTTAAATTATAAATCATATGCATCACAACTCACAAAGACATAATGGGGGTCCTGTGGTCCTAGGTACAGGTTCTCCCCTAACTGTTACTCAATGGGTTTGTTAAACTCAGCTGTCAAACTACTGCGCATGTGCGAAGTTTGTTGCGTCTACTTAGCGTGCTCTCAGGTTGTGGGAACAAAGTTGTCACGCAGGAATTAAAAAAAAAAAACAAGCCCCTCTCCCCTCCAGTTTGCTTTTAAAGCATAGCTGATGGGAGAGAGCCTTGTGGTGCATTTGACATCCCCTTGTCAAGAAAAAATGATAACTTATAACAATAAAACAATCCGGCATTCCCCTTACTGCCAGTGAGCTGTCACTCCAAGACCTACCCCCCTTCCTCAACAAAATCTTGCCCACGCCCTTAGTAGCCCCTTACACAGTAAAAATATCATTTTTACTGGGCTGCCCTTTACAATTTGCAGCCAGTTATGAATAATAATCAGAGATTACGAGCTCAGAAACCCAAATTGAAACAGAGAAGACTCTAAATGGAAGTGTATCTCACTGCTCATTTTTCACCAGTGTTTAGTGGCTTACAATTTCTGACAGTCTCCCAGAGTCTGAGTGAGTTAAAAGATATGACAGGAACTGTGCAGAGCACCTACCTATTACGTGTCCTAAGTCAGAGATATAGTGAAATAACACCAGAGGAAAACTAGAAAAAAAGATGAAACAAATTCAAGATGGGAAAACACTCCACAAACTAACGACCAGAACACTTTCACCAATACAAATAAATTGTTTCTAATTGTTTAAATATATACATTTTTATCTGAAATTTGAGTTCTCATGGCAGTGACATGTGATTGGGAATGAACCTCTTAACTTTGCATCAACCCTTTACACCCTAATATCAGCAGACAAATTCTCCATGTTGTTCTCTACACATTTATTAAGGTGCTGACAAGGAGAATTTCTTGAATAATCAAGAGCTTCCTTATTTGGTGATCATATCCTTTATTCTCATGACCTTAATGTTTTTTTCAGGGGTGATATTGTAAGGAGAATTTAGATGCTAGTCACTCTTAGGGATCAAAGTGTTAATCTCTCCTACCCATTACTTTCCTCATCTTGAAACGTTCCTATGAAATCTGTCACCTGCAAGAGATGTGAATCTTGTTCACCTCAAACATTTTCATTTCACTTCAGCTTGATAAAATAAAAAGGTTGTGTAATAGCATATTAACAAGGTGTTAATGAGTAATTTTACAAAGAGAGGGGAGGAAGGGGAGGAAGAAGAGGGAGGGGAGGGTGGGACAAAGTGAAGGGAAAGGAGGAAGTGGAGGGAGAGGGCAGACTACTCTCTGGGGATGACCTTTCCTGTCTTTATGAGAAATATTCAATTAAGGTGGCTCATAGCCATTCTTGCTTTCATCAAGTTATAACATCAATTCTTTAGTAACAAACTGTAAATACTGTCACAATTCTAACATCCTTTGTCTTCTTGATCAAGTTGTAAAGACAAGCCCAATCTTTAGCAAACAAGTATTAATCACTTTTTGACATAATAGGTGACCATAGCAACACTATAGTCTCTTAAAACACCCTTAATTTCAACCTAATGTAATTCACTAGTGAACCAGGTGACCCCATTTTTCATCTGAAAATCACATATGGTATATGACAATTCATTCTTTAACAAGAGTGCCACCTTAAATTTTGAAGATTTAAGGTGACTCTGAACCTTCTCTTGAATTTTACTTGTTTCACAAAACCATTCAAAATATCATGTGTAGTTACTTTGAGCTGTCCAAAAGCAAATAATAGAATTGTATCACTGACTTACATTTTCTCCTGATTTTGGATCATACATAGCAGCTTCAGCAGTGCCTGCTGCCACCCAGATAGTCTTGATTGGTCTAACATAACAGACTCCAGTAACTGCAGTACTGTAAACAGCAAAACAGTCCAGTAAACAAAAAATCAGAGACATTAAACTTTATGTCAGTCGCTGTTTAGATACAGTTATTTTTTTCTGACAGAGGGTATCTGGTAATAATGCAAAAGAGATGTACAAAGACTTGCTTAAGTACATATCTGGTTCAAAGTCAAATTAATTGACACCACTTAAATGCTTCTGTCAAAATTAGGATCTTTGAAAAATAGGTGATCCTGACACTCCTAAGTTTTAGTTATTTGTTAAAAAGACAGTTTCTAAGAATAAAGAATTCATCAAATAGGGGATATTGTTCTTTAATACACAATTGAAATGAAATTCTCAGTAAAGGCCAACCGTAACATGTACTGTCATCAGTTAGAAGAATTCATTTTGTTTTAGATCTTGTACCTGAATCCATCAAATTTATGCATGACTTGTCCATCTTGAGACCAAACTTTAACAACTTTATCAAAAGCACCACTTAACACCCTGAAAAAATTCAACAAAAAGGTTGCTCATACATTGTGCATTCAATAAATGGCAACAACTTATTTACTCAAACACAACCAAAATTAGATAGGTCACAAGTCTTATTCAAAATTAAAAAGTGAAATTGACAAAATGCCCTAATTGATTCCCCATTTATATGTACAAAGTCTGTAACTTACCATGTATTGTTGTCTGAGTCTCGTGCCAGGCACATGCAGATTATTCCTGCATCATGTGCTTTGTTAACCCTGAAAAACAAATTTGCAGAAAGTATGACTATAATAATCTAAGCTTGTGTATATGTCAAACATTTAATTAATATATGCACAGAATCTAAGCCTGCAGTCATAAGCTATGAAAAATTACTGATGATAAATAACATCTTTAAAGTGTTGCTAAATATTCATTTACTAATTGCTTAGTGACCTGACTGTGTCAGGAAAAAAACCCAGAATCTAAATTATGGTGAACTAAGTTCATTTCCTTATTTAATGAAATTTTTTGGCCAATAACTTTGGACCCTATTTCAGAGTCATATCATGCTGAAATGTCACAGGTATGCAAGAATGAGAAAACCTGAAATTGTTAGCATCTAAAGTACAGAAAGAAGGGAGCTACTTGAAAAAAAGAATATTTATCACAGTCTAAATGCTTGAAATTGAATGATTTTCAAACCCTTACTTTGTTACAACTGATAAACTCTTGTTTCCTTTGTATGAAAAAGTGGAATCGTAAACAACTAACTTCTGGTCATACCTGTAAAATACATTGATAAAACACATACAATCTGAGCAAACACTGTCCAGTAACTCTGATACTCAAAGACTACTTTGCAGAATTATGCAGTTTGGAAGATTGAAAAATAGCATTTAACCCTTCACACCCTAACATCAGTTAGCTGCACTTGATTGATATTCTCCATACTGTTCTGCATACATTTCCTCAGGTGCTGACAAGGAGAATTTGTTTAACAATCAAAAGCTTTTTCAGTTGGTGATCATCTTCTGTATTCTCATAACCCTAATGTATAATTCAAGGGAGATAATGTGAGGAGAAATAAGATGCTTATCACTATTGGAGGTCAAAGAATAAAAAGATCAAAGTAGGGTGAAACTTATTGGGATTATATGTTGTAATTTTTCAGGTGACTACACATTTCAACAGTTCATCTGTCAATATAGTTCTGTAGTTTGTTTGTCAAAATTAAATTTAGTTTACAATGGAGTTATAGGTTATGAAAATTTCAATCTTAAACTACGTCCTTTAAAATGTATAAAAATTTACATATCTTCTGCAAAATCTTCCTGTGTTTTTGAAAAGTCTAACATTTCTCTTTCTCTAAGTAAACCTTCAACAACACAGGTTTTGGCTTTCTGTAATGTTAGTTAAATGTTATTCAATCTAAACATACCCTCCACTGTAAACTCTTGATTCGTGACAAACTACACATTTCACAAGATCTGAATGTTCCTTACAGACATAGGCTGAAAAAGATATACAAATTAGTAGCTGAACTATTACGAAGAACATTAAACTTAAAAAGATGTTACTTGTCTCACCATGAACAAAAGAGAAAGAAAAAGATCTAAGTCCTTATCAGGAATCAAGCCCCAGACCTTAGCATTCTGCACTTCCATGCTTTACTTCTGGGCTACAAGTACAGAGAACTTGAGGGAGAGAAAGGCTGTTAGCAGGATCATATGTGACAAATTCTACACACTGCTAGGATCAGCAATGTTGAAAGCACCATGAGTGTAAATAGAATACAAAAAGATAGTACTTTATAATAACATGATTTCTCCAAATTACTGTCTAATATCATAAATGTACCAGCCTACCCTTTGTGTCTATTACATGTCCAATTTCTCTGCCTGAAATCCAAAATGAATGAAAGTACTACAATTAGCAGTAAGCTTCAATCAATAATAATTAATTAAAAAATGAGCAAAGGAAATACCCACATACCCGCCCTAAGGAGGGTCATAGTTTGGGAGGTATCAGAAGGGGGGGGGGGGGAGATGGAGAGGGATGAAGGAAGATGGGTACATGAAGGGGAGATGGAGAGGGATGGAGGAAGATGGGTACATGAAGGGGAGATGGAGAGGGATGGAGGAAGATGGGTACATGAAGGGGAGATGGAGAGGGATGAAGGAAGATGGGTACATGAAGGGGAGATGGAGAGGGATGGAGGAAGATGGGTACATGAAGGGGAGATGGAGAGGGATGGAGGAAGATGGGTACATGAAGGGGAGATGGAGAGGGATGAAGGAAGATGGGTACATGAAGGGGAGATGGAGAGGGATGGAGGAAGATGGGTACATGAAGGGGAGATGGAGAGGGATGAAGGAAGATGGGTACATGAAGGGGAGATGGAGAGGGATGGAGGAAGATGGGTACATGAAGGGGAGATGGAGAGGGATGGAGGAAGATGGGTACATGAAGGGGAGATGGAGAGGGATGGAGGAAGATGGGTACATGAAGGGGAGATGGAGAGGGATGGAGGAAGATGGGTACATGAAGGGGAGATGGAGAGGGATGAAGGAAGATGGGTACATGAAGGGGAGATGGAGAGGGATGGAGGAAGATGGGTACATGAAGGGGAGATGGAGAGGGATGGAGGAAGATGGGTACATGAAGGGGAGATGGAGAGGGATGGAGGAAGATGGGTACATGAAGGGGAGATGGAGAGGGATGGAGGAAGATGGGTACATGAAGGGGAGATGGAGAGGGATGAAGGAAGATGGGTACATGAAGGGGAGATGGAGAGGGATGGAGGAAGATGGGTACATGAAGGGGAGATGGAGAGGGATGGAGGAAGATGGGTACATGAAGGGGAGATGGAGAGGGATGAAGGAAGATGGGTACATGAAGGGGAGATGGAGAGGGATGGAGGAAGATGGGTACATGAAGGGGAGATGGAGAGGGATGGAGGAAGATGGGTACATGAAGGGGAGATGGAGAGGGATGGAGGGGTGGTGGGAGATGGGTACATGAAGGGGAGATGGAGAGGGATGGAGGAAGATGGGTACATGAAGGGGAGATGGAGAGGGATGGAGGAAGATGGGTACATGAAGGGGAGATGGAGAGGGATGGAGGAAGATGGGTACATGAAGGGGAGATGGAGAGGGATGGAGGAAGATGGGTACATGAAGGGGAGATGGAGAGGGATGGAGGAAGATGGGTACATGAAGGGGAGATGGAGAGGGATGGAGGGGTCATGGAAGGGGGCTGGTGGGAGATGGGAGATGGAGGAGGAATGGAAGGAGAGGGGGATGGAAGGGGCTGGGAATCTCAAAAAGCTTAATAACTTTTTAAAAAGGAAAATTAAAACATCCCTTCCAAGAGTTCAATTGAGGTGAACCAATTAACTGAGAGGGAGGGCTTAAAGGGAAAATATCTGGTTTTGGGTCACAACTTACAGACTATCGAAGCATTAGCAGGGCAGAATGGGCCAGATGATCATTCATTTTCTTCTTATTCATAAAATTACCTGGATCTCTCATGTTGAATACTTGGACTGTTGAATCCACAGCTGCAACTATTTGGTTTCTCCTTACATTCCATGCCATGCAGTATACTGGAGATCCAATCTAAAAGAAAAATCATTGGTAAAAAATTCATTAAATAAATAAACAGCTCTCTTTCTCTGTTTACCCGCTCATCCTTTCACTCTTACGATATCAAATGTTAATTCTCTCTACTGTCTGTCAAACCTCTCTTATGATGTTAGTTCTGAGAAATTGGAGTTAAATAAATCAAATAATATCCACATTTGATATCTTGAAATTCTCATTACCTGTTTACTTGTCAATATATTCATACTGAAGGGAGAAATCACTGATTGATCACCATAAGGAGTCAGAACAACTACCTTTTAATTTTTTACCACTTTGACTCTTTGCAATATAATTAGACATAAATTATCCTCAAATATTTCATACACTGTCAGGAAAATAGGCAACATTGATTAAGAATATTATCAACTTAAGCATTTTGTTTGAGTAAATAACTAGACTCTCCTAACCAACCAATAAAGAAAAATCTTGCATGATTATCATTGAGGAAAATAACCTAGTTATGTACAGCCCCACTACCACTGATTTCCCAAAGACAGAATGTTGAAATACCAGTGAAAAAATTTACTGAAAAACTATCAACTTACATCTCATTGCAACATTTATTTCTTTATAAAATAACAAGCAAATTAGTTGGTAAAAAATACACCTTTAAATATATTCAAACTTACTGGAATCCTATCATGTACTGCACCTCCAGAGCCCCAAGCTATAATAGTGCCATCATTTGCTGCCGAAAAGAGAAGTTTTGCATCTCCCCTGTTGAAGGAAACATTATGGCATATTATGAATTATTAACTGTCATGCTACATTATTTTGATTGGTTGAGTTCATACTCTGGCAGTGTTGCTCTGTGAGTTTATTCCGTTATGTTAACCCTTTCACTCCCAAGATCTAATTAGTAATTCTCCTTACTATCTGCCATACAATTCTTATGATGTTAGTTCAGAGAATTTGGTATTGGATCAACTAATATTCCCATGTTTGATATTCTTCTCTATTCTCATCAGCTGCCTGCTTGATCTTGTATCGACACTGTAAGGAGAAATTCTGTCTTGGTCACTTGGGGGAGTTAAAGGGTTAAGTGCTACAAAAGTGCAATGCATATAGCAAATAGTAAGAACTTTGTGACTGAAAAGTAACGTGACCCTCTTAACAATTGAGATCATGCAAAAGTTGACCTTGGTACTGACCAGAATAAAAAGCTTGTAACCCAGCCATCATGTTCACGAACAGAACGAATAATTTTCCCAGGCTCACCAGTGGAGTAGTCCCATACTTTGATCACTCCATCTACAAACAGATTAAACAAACACTGACTAACTAAGTGATCTTGTTATAAACTAATCACCAGTTCTTATCTGTTAACTCTGCAAACAATATAAACATTTTGAGACTTTAAAACTCTCTCTGTTAGAGCAGGTGTTAATCATTTCTGGAGTGGCTACTGACACAGATGATTAAGAAAGCTCATTCTCACTGGCTAGGAAAAATGAGTGATTTAAAGCAAAAAATGGTGCAATTTGTGAATAAATTGCACTGATGAGAGCCAATCAGATCACAAGGATCACCCATGATTTCAAAATGGGTGTAACACTAGAGATAAAATAACTCATGAAAGTTTAAATTGCAGTTTACCCCCATTTTACAGCCCATGTAAATCATATTTGGATTATTATAGGTAAATGTAAAAAAGTATGGAAAGTAATTTTAAGGCTGTGATATGATGAAAACACACAGGAACATAATCTGCCTGTAGTGGTAGCTTATTTGTACAGGGGAATATATATAACGGCGTAATATGCGACTAACACAGTCTATATACTGTAAGATTTTACACCACTAACCCAGTCAGTAGATTAATTATAATAAATTAAAATATAATTAAATTATATTACTGGCGTAAAATCTTACATATATACATATATCACCGACAGGAAGAAATTACGCCGTTAGTTATTGGCGTAAAATCTTACATATATATTTTGGACAGCATGTTTATCCAGAGATTGGTTTGAAAACAAAACAATGAACTGCGCTAAAAAGGATAATTACAACTCCAAGGTAGATTAAGTCTAAAAAAAGGTCACAATTTGAAGTCATATAGTATTTAAAGTCTATAAAGAAAGCAGCTTAGATTGACATAACTGGCTTCAGTGAAGCTTGTGGGGCACCAGGCTCATCGGTCGCTAAAAAAGCATTTGAAATTTCAGCAAGTATTGTATTTCCTGTCATACTACCTTCAAATCCCACAAGAATCTCATGTTTCATCGGATTGTACGATAGCGCTGTGATCGTTTTATTGTGGGTATCTTTAATCACCGCTGGCTTCTCCATCGCCATCTTCAACGAAAAGTTAGAGGAGCACCTCCACTAATTTCGTTTTTTTGCCTCTCTTCCTATACCAATATTGTAAATAACCAGTTTGTAACACAGTAGTTATGTGAACAAACTTTGAAAAGGACTGTGAAGGCAGCAAATGTCTCAACCAATGTGTTTGGGATTAAACTATGAGCAGTGGCTCCTTTTTAGTAAAGTCCATCTCACAAGTCAAACGAAATCATTGGGAAAAGGATTGAAGTTAGCATGTTGCACAGAACTCTGGGATTGAGGTAAACAAGAAGCAGGCCTTACTGACATCTTTCGTTTAACTCGCATGAAAGACTTCACCAAAGAGGAAGAACTGCATGTAGTCCAGTCTAGGACTGTAGCTACACTCCTTGTGATCTAATTTTGGACCTCAGAAGGGCAACAAGGAACCAACAGTGGCTAGACACAATAAAGACTTCTTTGCATTCTTTGACTCCATAGACAGGACTCTGACAGTAATCTCAGGGAGGGATGGTATAGTGGTATAGTACATGCTTCCCTAACACCACTGTTAACTTTGGACCTTGGCAGTACAAGCCTGTCCTTACAAGAGATTGACAGTATTTTATGATAATAGGCAAAAAATCCTTTGTAAACCAAGCTTCAGCATCTTATTTCACCTTACAGAATCACTACTGAATCACACATTAAGGTCATGAAAGCTCTGGATTGTTCAACAAATTCTCCTTGTCAGCACCTTGGGAAATGCATAGAGAACAGTATGGAGTATACTTACACTGATGCTAGGACGTAAAGGGTTAATCTGGAATCCTTTGTGAGGCTTTGAATTCA
Organism: Pocillopora damicornis; assembly: GCF_964200805.1. NCBI lineage: Eukaryota > Metazoa > Cnidaria > Anthozoa > Scleractinia > Pocilloporidae > Pocillopora > Pocillopora damicornis. The sequence goes on along the minus strand of NC_142675.1, from coordinate 697,175 downwards.
CCCATGGGTCCTTGTACTTGCACAAACTGCTTTTGTGACCAGAGTTCTTCAGCCTTTACTCCCTAACATCAGTATGCATATTCTCCATACTACTCTCTAGACATTTCCTAAGGTTCTGATGAGGAGAATTTGTTCAACAATCAAGAGCTTCTTTAGTTGGTGATCATCTCCTTAATTCTCATGACCTTAATGTTTGATTTATAGGTGATATTGTAGGGAGAAATTAGATGTTAGTCACTCTTGGGGGTTAAGGGATCAAGCACTTATTTGACATTCTTCATCTGGACCATTGCTATCTTGAGATTGGAAGGAAAAATTACATTCTAAAAGTCATAAAAAATTGAAAAAAAAAAACCCTTGAAAGACAATGGAAGTGTCCAATTACCCATATTTGAGGCAGGTACATCACTTCATCAAAATGTTTTCATGACAGTCCTGTTGGCTTCTGTACACCACATAACATTTGACTCCCTTCAGAGTTACATTTTCAATGCAGACCATTTCAGAGCTCAACGCATTTCTTCAAACCAGTTCACTCCTTCAAGCCTTTTCATTCTTCACAATGGTGAATCATTTTTTTTCTGCATAAAATTCTTGCATGGACTTTCGTCTTTTTCTTGACTCTTCCAAGTTTTTTCTTCGTCTTCTCAAATCCTGTTAGGAAAATTTTTTTTCGGTTGAAAAAAACTCCAGTCGTACATAAGGTTTATTCACAAACATACTAACACTTTAACTCCCATAAGTGACCAACACAGAATTTCTCCTTACAAAATCAATACAATATCAAGCAGGCAGGTGATGAGAATAGAGAAGAATATCAGTTAGGGGATTATAAGTTGATCCTACACCAAATTCTCTGAACTAACATCACAAGAACTGTATGGGAGACAGTAAGGAGAAATACTGATGAGATCTTGGGAGTTAAAGGGTTAAGGTAACAGAGTAACTACACACTACTGGGGCACTTTTACAGGAGCATATATCTAAATGCTCATTTGGGTCAGCAATAGATGAAAAAAAAAAAAAAAAAAAAAAAAGGAATACTGAATTTATGCCTTAATTCTTAGGGCCATGTATTTTGTAGCTTGTTTGGCTCATTTGGCTCAGCAGCGGATGAAAGAATGGGGAACAGTTTGATTGAGTTATGTGTAAGGTCTATATTTGTAGTGGCTCCTTTTGTGTTTTTGGCTTGTTTGGCTCAGCAGTTAATGAAAGAACAAGAAATAATTTTTATGCAAGTTATGTCTAAGGCATATACATGTAGTGGATTATTTGGCTCGGCAGCACATGAAAGGACAAATAATTAACATGCACATTACATCTACGGTCTATAAATATAGTGGCTTGTTTGACTTGTGCAGCTCATTTGGCCTGGCAGTGAATGAAAGGGCAAGGAATAATTTACACGCATGTTATGTCTAAGGTCTATATGTGTAGTGGCTTGTTTGGCTCAGCAGTGGATGAAAGGATGAGGAATGATTTATGTGCACATTGTGCCTAAGATCTCTATATGTAGTGGCTTGTTTGGCTGGGCAGTGAATGAAAGGACGATGAATAAACAGTGTGCCTTTTTCTGTTACCAAAGAAGCAAACAAGCCAAACGAATTGACTCGTTTAATAGATACTTAAAAGTGGGCTTGTAATCTGTAGTCTAGCCGTGGTAATTACGACACTGATTAAACTAATCTCATAGTCTGTACCACACAAAAATACACATTACTGAAGTTCAATTTATTCCTGTACAGAAAACTTATCACTTAAGTTTGTGGGCATGGCAGCCAAGAGAACTCGCAAAAATCTGAAGGAAGTATAAAACAGAAACACAAAACATTGCACGTTTGTACAAAATTACCAGTGTAACCTCACCTCTTCTTTCAAGCACGCATTAAGAGTCCGTTTAATATCGTTACACATTCCGACAAACTTTCGAAAGGGATGCTGCAAAATAGAGATAAATGTATAGGCGTAAATGAAATATATATTTTTGATTTTACACACAAAAACATATCAACAATATGAATGCCTGTTACGTAATTCATTTTAAGTTTTCATGGGAAAAGGAGGACGTATCTCTTCGTGACAACGATGCAGCTCTTCTATAATTTGTAAACAATCGCTGTGCAGGTGAGGAGCTAAAGACGGATGCATAACTTGGAAAAGGTCTTTAATAAGTGATGCAGCAAGACCTATGATTCCAGATAACTTTCCTTGGACATACAGCTTAGCCACCTGGCATCGAAAGACTACTGTTATGTAAGGAACAACGAAATGTCAGGTGACGTGAAGTGTAGCTATTATGAGGGGATAACGCATTCAATCCTTTAACTCCCAAGATCTGATTGTTAATTCTCCCCTGCAGCTGCTACACATTTCCTTGTAAATTAGTTATGAGAACTTGGTGTTAGATCAAGATAGCAGCTTCTACCTGATAAGTTTGAATATTCTCATTACCTGTTTGCTGAAGAATGTATGGATATTGTTGGGAGAAGTTTTATGTTAATCACTTTCAGGAGTTAAAGGTTGATGCAATTTTTAATGCATAAATTAATCGTCTAACAAATCAATGCAGTGTAATGAAGGTTCCAATGTCTTTGTGATATGTTTGAACTTCAAGGGTCGGATTCCCTATTAATATCTCGCCTTTGCAAACTTTTATGTCCAAGAATGTAATTTCTAATGTAGATTTATCAGCCGTGAATTTGTTCATCTGCCTGTTGTTTATTTGACTTGTTCCTGGTGTGTTGCCAGCATCCTTCTTCCTTTGTCTCTGTTTTCCTTTGCGATTTTTAAACCGCTCCTTTTTCTTATTTGGGTTAGGTTTCGCCCTCGTTGTTCGTTTCTGAAGAGACAGAGAATGAGGAAGTGCAAGATTAAACTTCTCTACTGCTTGTTTGTTCTCTCAAATTTACAAGAAGCTTGTCGACTTCGTTCGGTTTAGCTTTCGATTCCGAGGCTAGTTTGTTTACATTAATTTGTTTCAATTTGAAATGGACTGAATCCATGGCCAATGATTCTTACGTTCTTTGATAGTTCTACAACATTTTTCTTTCTAGTTTTTCCTTGCTTCAGTTTTCTGAGCTTTTTTGTAAGTCTCTCAACGCGTCTCACGGTGGTAAAATTTCACAAGCGCTCCCATAAGGTCATGCTCTGCTTTCTTATTAATCGATCTTAGGTCTGATTTATAATCTTCAATAATCGCGATGTTCGCCCTTATCTGGTAGCTTAGGCCTTTTGGTCATGTGCACTGCTCTAAATAAGCTTGTAAGAGTCCGAATAAGTTCTTTCTCAGTATTGTCAGGGATTTCTTGACTCCATTCCATTGAGGCCTCGCTGGCAACCGATTTCCTCCATCTCCGCTTCATATTCTAATAGACTAGAAGCTTCGAATGCCTCGGAGTCATAATCAATGTCCGATTTTGAGTCTTTGGATGACATGGCTTTCTTTAGATACCCTATGGAGCGTCTTCGATTTTCAAAGAATGGAAAAATGCCCAAAGCATTTCTTGTCTCGGCGACGCACCCTCGGGTTTTTCATTGTAGCGACCCTGTTTGTTCAAGTGCGTTGTGTCCCTCGTGCCAATAAAGTCTATTAAAAAAAGTCTATTTTTTGACATTCAATACCCTTTGCAATGGACTTAAAATGTCACTCAAGGCTGTAAACAAAAAAAATTTTGCCTAAACTGGCGTGAAATTATACAATCCTGGGTTGTGGTAAGTTTTGTCACAGACCCTTGCACCGTAAAATTTCTCTCTCGATTATTAAATCTATATAAAAATTCTTCTTCCATTAATTACGCTGTCTTTCGGTTGCCTCATAAACATTGTCTCAAGTTGGTGTCCCTCTGTCCCGTGACACCCACAAGACAAGCTGTAAAAACACCTACTACTTTTCTCAAGAGCAACTCTCTTATGCAAACCATTATTGACAACTTGATTGCACATAATGGAGAAACGATGGGTTTCTTTGCTATTTTTACTGAGTGGACTATGCTTGGAAGGTAAATAAAGTTTTAATGTAATTCCATTTGTATCATCAGTGTCACAGATTAAAATCTACCATATGTAAAGGCAGTAGGATAAATTAACCACGATGTCGCTGTAATTCGTAATTGTCAATTTCTGTCAAAAGTGTTTCCCTAAATGATTGAAGACAAACTATTATATCGAAAAACTTTAAAATGTTTCGGGTTTTAGTTTCTCTTGCTTATCCTCAATCCGCAAAAAATTTTTCCCGCATAACACAGACAATCGTTGATCGATCTGCATAATAAAACGACTGCAGAATTTCATGTCGCAGGGTGAGTGGGTACAGAGTCTTAGCTTCGGCGAATGGTATTTTCCCCGGGAAAGTGATGTGTCTTGAGTCACAAGACGGCAATGTGTTCTTCAAACAATCACGAACAGGACATGTTATTACACTTGCCATGAGTTTTGTATCGATCAGAGTCAAAATCATAAACATGGCCTATAATGTAATTATTTAGTTATAAAATAATTCAAATAGGATGCGCGCTCTGATTGGCCATAAAACCATTTTACATGAGCGCATGTAAACACGGTTTTCGTTCCTCTTTCATTAGTTATTTTATAAAAGAAATGTAAAATGGTTTCCGTGTTTACATAGCCTAATGTAAACACTTGGGAGGTTGGGAGAACGGAAACCATTTTACCTTTCTTCATTGAAGCATGAAAAGCTTACTAAGTTAGCGTTTTCCGAACGATCAATATGAATTGTTTAATATTCCACTCTCCGTAAACACGGAAACCATTTTACCTTTCTTCATTGAAGCATGAAAAGCTTACTAAGTTAGCGTTTTCCGAACGATCAATATGAATTGTTTAATATTCCACTCTCTGTAAAGTTCAGTATTTCATCAGTATCAAATTGGTCTTAATTTTCTTCTACATCCGCCGTTTCACTGAAGGAAATATGCAACGATCCGTTGAATTTATTTTTGTGGTCAGATCATTTATCCGTGGTCTAACTTCACCTGTAAAAATTAAATATGTTCTTTCTATAATTGATAGTTTCGTTTTTAACTCGTAAAATGGCTTAAAGCCATTTCCATTTCATGACTCAAAATTCACACCTTCCTCCTTTCCATCACTCCGTCAGTCCTTCCTATGAAAATTCCGCTGACAAGCGCTTAAGCAATTTTGCATATTCAATTTCATCGTAAGGCTCAATTGAGGTCAACTGATCGCTGAGAATTGGTCAAAACTTTAACAGACTGCTGATATATAATAATACAGCAGCAAATTTTACTGATGGGCATTTGATGTGCTCTGATAAAAACACTGTTCGAGGCCGATAAGGCGTCTGACATTGCAGTATTTTTGGGATCTCTGTACAGCACTTCTTTATTCTGAATTTGAACATTGGATTGCCGAAAACACCAAATCGATGAACTATACTCAGGAATGAATAAAGCATTCACTTTTTCCAAAAACAGGAGAAGGAAAGACAAACGCTGCGCTTTAGTTATTGATACTTTTAAATGCTGCTAACTGCACAACAAATGGTTATGGTCTCCACGAAATAAGAAAAAAAAGCGAATGCTTTTGAAAGGGAAGGTAATCGATGACATCCATTGCGCCAAGATAGCAGCGTGTAGTTAATTTCGGTATGTTGCTTTTCCAGGAGTACAAGGTACGGATACAAAATGACTTTCCATAGGCAAAAACCTCACAATATGAAGTCTGATCAGGGAACTCGGCACTACATCCTGCATCAGTCGTTTTCCGCGTCTAGTGGCTCGCAGCTACTCTGACTGGTCGCAATAACGGATCACTCAAAATCCTTAATTTGTTCATGATTTTTTTTACTCATTTATTTATTTATATATGGTGTATTATTTACTAGAAGGAGTCCATGCAATGCAGTGGTTTGTTTCAAGACGTGATGGGAACTTTGCTAACAATTGCGGGCTCAAAGCGTCATTGCCCTGTAAAACAATTCAACAAGTGATTGCGCATGCATCTGATGGTGATGTTATCAATATAGACGGCACAAGAACGTCCCGTGACCCTAATCCGTGCGAGAATTGGACAGAATTGGATCTAGCCGGTCTGGCAATACGCAGTTACAACACTCGAGCATTTCTTTCTTGCAAAACTGAGGGCCTGCGAGTTTTGTGTAATTCGAGAAAGAGAGCCTTTGGTGGAGTCTCTGTGGACCAAATAACCTTCGTCAACACTTCACTTCATCTCTCTGACTGCTCCTTAAAGCTCAACGACTGCAGCTTTATAAACAGTTCCGTTGCCGCGCTTACGTCAAGATACGCCACTGAATCTGTGAGAAAAAATGTTCAACTCGATGAATGCACCTTTCAGAACAACAGTGCTAGTAGTGTTACAATTTATGGCAATTCTATGGTCAACTTGAACATTTCCAAAACTACGTTTGCTTACAATAAATTGCTGAGTGAGGAAGACGCAATATTGTACTTGTCCGACAAAAACTTGCATGGGAATCAAAGTGGGGAGAGTTGGTTTACATCGAAGTATTTTAGGTGAGTATTCATTTGCTTTCATTTGATTGGCATGTGCAAGCGTAGTGGGCGAAAATGTTTGCTCTCAGAGAAAAGAGAGATCACAAAAGTAACGATCCTTTTTACTCTAAGGTAAAAACAAACCAGTTTGCCCGTATTCCACTGGCATGAGTCACTCTTTTCACTATCAGAAAATATATTTTCCCTTCACTTCCTCGCTTTGTTTGAGCATGACGAGGAGTTTCATAGACTAAGCTAGTAAAAGAGATACATCGGCAAAATGAGTGCGCTTGCTTTTAACGTGCGAGAAATTTACACATGCAAAAGAAAGGGGATGGAAATATTCGTATAGTAACACTATTGCAGCAAAATGGCGGCATTTTTCGAATTCCCGTTGTTTGTTTTCATTTTGTGGGGAAAAGCTCAAACCAAAACAGGTAAGCTACCGTTTTCAGGAAAAAACAATAAATAACATGTAGCGGTCACAGGTGTTATTTTGCAAGTGATATTCCCCAATTTGAAACCTTACGTCTGCTACGATACGGCCGGGGCAAGGCGTTGTGCCCTTGAGACGTGCGGGGAAAAAAAATCCGAGCTCCGCTTTTAGGCTTGGCTAAATGTATATATTTCAAATTCAACACAGAAAAATATATATGACGCAATTCACTTCAAATTTGAACAGAGAAAAAGGACGCACCTCTGTGTGAAAATGATGCAGGTCTTGTATAATTTGTAAACAAGTGCTGTGCAGGTGAGGACCAAACGACAGATGCTTAACTTGGGAAAGTTCTTAAATAAGCGATGTTGCAAGATCGATAAGTTCGGATGAATTCTCTTGGACATAGAACTTAGCCACCTGGCGTTCAACGACTAATGGTTATGTAAGGAACAATGAAATGTCAGGTCATGTGAACAGGGGCTAGGATGATGAGGGGGAGGGGGGTGGAGGGGTATTTGAGTTGGGATCACATGGTTTCAGGGATAACAGAGAATGATCAATGATCGTGGAATTTACTTTCGGAAAGTCGACAGACGCGTTCCAGTATTATTTGGGAAACTCGATATTAATTGGTTTGCCGTTGACATATCGAATTGTTCTCATTTGTGTGCGTGAGGGTTAGGATTTGCATATTCTGACCACTAACAATAATCCTTTCTGCGCTTCGCGTATCCACGACTAAAAATGCTAGTTTTTCCCATTTCCCATTTTTGAAATAGTCGACAATCGGGACAGTGAATCATTCATTGTAAAATAGGAAAAATGACTGCTCTACTGTATAGAGGCCCAGCGTAAAGCAAGCATCAGTCCCCGGCAGCAACAAGAAAAAACTTATTATGGTGACAACAAACTCTGAAGTATAGTTCTATGATGGCGGGTGTAAGTTACAAATGCGTACCTGCTGCCCGTCACGAAGAAGCCCCATTTTATCTGAGGAGGAAACCTGAAACCTTCCGAGTACAGAGCCAGACACTGAACATGAACCTCAAGGGAGAGAAGTTGAACTAAAGTTTGTTAATACAAACTGTAAATATATGAGGTACCACCTGCAATCAAATTGAAATGGACGTAAAGAAAAGAAAGCACAAATGCCAGCGATGTCAGTGACTTGACCCGGTTAGATCTCGCCATTTAATCCCCACGTCTCCATGTCAACAGTCAAAAAGTCATAACCGTGAAAACAATGATTTGCTGCTATTCTTAGAACCGCAGCGAATAACACCTCTTGGATTGTGACCAATAATTTATTCACCCTGTACGTCTCGTGACATTCCAGTGAGGAATCCCAATCTCGAATATCGCGTGAATTTTGTTTTCGTAAAGCAGCCGTTAAGAACAGTTGATCGGCGTTGTCTCGATGTCTTGCCGACTCACATAATGGAGCTAACAACGTTTTATTGGATTTTTCTTTGGAGTGGAATATGTTTGGAAGGTATGTGAAATCTCGTTATAATTTGCAGTTATATCTACTCAGCATATTGCCTTTAAACTTAGCCACTTATTGATGAAAAGATACCCTAACCAGTAGCGTCGATAAGGTTTCGCTAAATTGTCTACACCAAGAGCTGCTGGTTGAACGACTCGTAGGAGGCCTTGTTTCCACTGATGTTGGTTTTTTTCACTATACATGTCTTGGCAGATCGCCGTTGTTGACTCAAATAAACATTGATTTCGACTTGTGGGGTTCAAGCTCCTGGAGTAAATCCGTGTACCTTAGTGCCAACCGATTTTTAATTGCGTAGGAAAATGAAACAAAAAAGAAAATTAAAATCCGTTTTTTTAAGAGCTGCAGAAAGAGAAAAACGAAGAGCATTAAGTGAATTCGAATGCCGTTTCCTACCTAGCGGGGAATAAATGAGGAACCAATTTGGTTTGTTTACAGCGCAAAGGAAAACGAAGAACAAAGTTAAAATTTGAGCTTCATTTTCCTACGCGATTGAAAATCGTTTAGCACTAAGATAGACGGATCCAAGTAATATTAGCAAATTCAATGAGAATGTTTCCATTCGGCATAAGTATAATTTTTGAAGTTGGGTGAAAATTGGAGAAGCATGGCTCTTTGTTGAGAGTTGGTCTAACCTTTTTAACGAGTAGGAGAGTAACTTTATGACCAAGTTGACATCCATCGTTGATTGTATCAGCTTTAACGAAACAGGAAGTGGAGGGACTTTCCCCAGGAAACTTGTCGTGTGTCACAAAGCAGTCTCGTGATTTCTCAAGAGGTCAGAATAGCCACACAATGGTCGTAATTATAGAAAGTGATAAATAGAAGAGGGGGTTGACAGCTAATCTGTAAGAAATTGCGTGACGTTGCGTGACGTTGCGTGACGTGGGTTTGTTAATTTTCCTTTCAAAGACAGTCACGTTGAATAACATGACGGGTAGTCGGAAAGTTACTGTTGTTACCTTCCGCGTTAGTTAGTGCTCTTCTTGTCAAAATAATCAGAATCTTGTTATATAAGCAACATAGACCTTTATTGAAAAGAAAAGTTGACTACATTTTTGGTAAACACTTTGTCATTCATTCATCAACCTGACAAAGTGGCACAAAGGGCGAGTGACGTGTCTGCAGTTGATTGGCGATATCAAACACAGAAAAAAGGCATCGTTATTTTAGACGTGTATAGTTACGTCTTTTCTCTGGGCTGGAAATCCTTGAAAAAATACAGTTTAAACCATAATCTCTATTTATTCATATTGTTCTTATTTAATAGAAACTATCCATGCCAAGCAGTGGTTTGTCTCAAGATACGATGGGACCTTTAAAAATAACTGCGGGCTCAATGCGTCATCGCCATGTAAAACCATTCAGCAAGTTACTATGCATGCGTGTGATGGTGATATAATAAATATCGACGGCACAGGAACGTCACGTGACCCTTATCCGTGCCAAAACGAGAAAGGATTGGATCTAGCTGGTTTAGTTCTGCGCAGCTACAATAGTCGATCATTTATTTCTTGTAGGACGAATGGATTTCGGTTTTTTTGCGGCATGGCTTCTCGAGGAGTCTTTTTTGAAGAAATCACCTTCGTTAACACTTCAATTTATCTCTTTGAATGTTCTTTAAACGCGGTCGCCTGCAGCTTTATAAACAGCTCTGTTCCTACACTCACCTTGAAATACGATGAATACTTAACGATAAGAAATGTTCAACTGAATGGATGCACCTTTCAGAACAACAGTGCTTGTAGTGTTACAATTTATGGAAATTCTTCCGTTGACTTGAACGTTTCGAATTCTACATTCGTCAGCAATAAGATACGTAGTGGAGGAGAAGCCATACTTAACATGTCTATTCAAAACTTACAAGCAAATCAGAGCAGTATCAAAGCTAATTTTACTGATCTAAGAGTGTTACAGAATATCTGTTCAGGTAAAGCATGCTTTCGAGTTTTTGCTGGCATAAACGGAACTGACTTAGTTCTCGTTATGGAGAGAGTACTTTTTAAAAACAATGTGGCTGGAGTAAATATCTTGGACGTTCATGGCTTTTCAAACGGCTACACTGATTTCAAGTCGTCACAATTTCGAAAAAATAGAGGCAGAGCGGTCCAAATCCATGATGGGATCTCAGTTGAGCTGAAAATCGAAAGAGCATTGTTCTCTGAGAATAAAGGTGGAGCAGTTGAGGTCAGCAATTTTACAAAGGAAGCTTCAGTTTGGCTGCTCAGTTCAAACTTCAGCTTAAACAAAGTTGAATTTGGCGGTGCATGCATATTTGAGGATATACCGTCACTTTTAATGGATGTAGAGGACTGTCAGTTTGTGCGAAACGAAGGCCGGTATTTAGCTGGCGCCATGACGATAGGATTGATCGATGCACGGATCAACAGTTCTTCTTCGATAAGTATTAAGTGCTCTCATTTCATAAATAACACACTGAGAAATAACTACGTTAAAGATGGAGGAGGAGGTGCCTTAGCGTTGTTCGTGTCATACATGGGTAACTTATCACTAATCAATAACACTTTTGCGTATAATCAGGGTGTAGAGGAAAACACCCTCTCAAGGATTTCTGGAGCTATTTATGCTAGAGTGCACAAACTCCTTGGGGACGTGGAAATTCGAAACAGTGAATTCCTGTGCAATCATGGCGCGCTTACCAGCATTTTTGGTCTTTACGTTGAAAATTCACAACTCTCACTTCAGCCACGAGTGACATTACAAAACTTGACCTTTGTCAACAACAGTTATAACTTAAACAATAGTGAAGGTTGTGGCATTATCATCACTGAAGGCATGGGCTTCAATATAATGAGCTCCTGTAAATTTCACGGAAATTCTGGTGGGATAGTGTACGTGTGCGAATCAGGTATGCGTTCAAGGTGCAGAGGGAATGTTCTCGTGGAGGACACCATGATAAGTGGAAATATCAACTTTACTTTGGGAGTCATAACTAAGAGTTTTCACTTGAAAAACGTTTCTTTTGTTAACAACAGCTGCATTAGGCCAATTGAAGATTCTGTTTTGCGAGTAATGAGTGCGGTTAGTAATAGTTCGTTCCACTTGGATCAGAGCACTTTCCTGAACAATTTTGGAGAACAAGGAGTAGTCCATATCGATCTGTCCTTTCGTGACAAAACGACCGCCGACGGCCAGGTGATCATCAATAACACTGAGTTCCGAGATAACTTTGGAAGATCTGAAGGCGTCCTTAAACTGCTCAAAGTTAATACGACTAAAATTCAAAACTGCAAATTCATAAATAATTTTGGTGGCATAGCTAGTTCCCACGCAAACGTGCAGCGGTGCTTAGGAATGTTGATAATCAGAAATACCTCCTTTAATCAGTTTAACTATTCTCAAGTTTTTGAATCTGCAGGAGGACTTTCCAAACATGTGGCACCATACTTGGGATTTTTGACGGTGACAAATTCTGAAAACGTACGTATGAGTATACGTAACAGTTCGTTTGTTTCGGATCCTTTCAGCACAGACAGCATAGATCTCATTGTTGTAGAAGAAGTCCACCCAGGACTGTTGGACAGCTCTGTGCGAATTGAAACTCCGATCAACACCAAACTTAAGCTGCGTAATATTACGGGAATCTACCATAAACAAGTCACGATATCGACTATATTTACCACCGAGCGATGTCCTGAGGGAACCTACAGCATTCACAGGGGAACTCGAAGAGGACTTAGTGACAAGCATGTAAATTGTTATCCCTGCCCGGTTGGTGGAAATTGCTCTTTACCTCTCGCTGCTCAGCCCAACTTTTGGGGTTATCCTGAAAACGAAGACAACGTTTCCTTTCAGCTTTGTCCAGAAGGTTACTGCTGTTTGCCATCTGCCCATAACAAATGCTCTTATGACAACAACAGCTACCAGCATTCCGGTTGCCAAGGCAATAGGACAGGCATCCTTTGCGGACAATGTAAACCAAATTTCACTGAAGGTTTGTTTACAACAGAGTGTGTTCGAGCGAAAGACTGCACCCATAGTTGGTATTTGGTTGTTTTTTTCGCACTCACGTCATTATTTGCCTTGTATCTCGTTAGAAAACCCCCAGTGTTTGAGGAAGTGGGAAAACAATTAACATGGTTCATTCCGAGACGCAAAGAGGGCAATAACCAAGTTATTTGCAGCCTAGACGGCACCGCCAGAAAAAGTGTTTCGCCGAATTATGGCTTTTTGAAAATTATCTTTTACTTTTATCAAGTGGCTGGAGTTTTGACTGTGTCGTCATATGGGGTCAAAAACATATTGAGAAATAGGATTGTCTTGCCCGTTACTAATCTTTTTAACTTAAAACTATATGCTAATACAAACTGGAGGATCTGTCCTTGGCCCATTTTAACACCACTTTCGAAAACAATGTTCCCCTTGGTGACAGTCATGGCAATTCTCTTCTCGATACCAATTATTTACCTTCTGCACAGCGGTCTAAACAAACTACGCAAGCGCAGGCCAACTCTTCCGCCAGCTGGTCCTTACTTTGGAGCTGTCTTGGAAATAGTGTTGCTAGGTTACTCAGCAGTGACTGGTACAACAGTGCGATTACTTCACTGTGTAAGCATTCAGGAAAAGTCCCGCTGGTATTACGATGCCCAGTACGTTTGCTGGCACCAAAGGTGGCAGCGAGCTGCTATTGTTGTCATTGCCTTGAACTTGTTTCCGTTTATACTCACGTTGTATTTTACTTCGCTGCAGCTCTATAGAGGCAAGATTTCAGGAAAGATATTTCTACTTGCCAGCATCCTACCTTTTCCTTATCTCCTCTTTGTTTTGTATCACCACGTAAAGAACAAAATAAACAGGAGACCGGACTATCAAGCAATCCCTTCAACTGCAAGCTCAGGTCATGACGAGGAACATGACTCAAACTCTTCCACAAGCATCAAACATTCACTACTTGAGGTTCTATGCGGTCCATTTACAAAGCCACAAGATGACCAATCAGACGGAAGGATCTACTGGGAGAGCATTCTCATTGGTCGTCGATTCCTCATAATTGTGATTGGTTGGTGGCAGTTGGACCATGCGCTTATGCGTTCTGTGTGTCTGACGATCCTTTGCCTCGTTTTCCTGTTGCATCATATCTCCCAGAGGCCCTTCGCCCAGTGTCGTGCCAACATCATCGAAACCGTCTCCTTGGCAACCTTGGTCGTTGTAGGAGTACTAAACGTTGGCCTGACGCGTACAGGAAGTGACTTCAGCGGTATGAATAAGGCCTATATTTCCATTCTTTGGACGTCAGAGGCAGTATTACTCGGTGTTTTACCTTTAGCCATTGCATTGTTTCTCTCCTTGTCTCTCGTTTCGCAGATATTGCGTTTGGGGATCCTCTTGATTAAAGCGATTCGTTCAAGATGGTCATTTGTAAAACAAAAATATAATCATGATAATAAAGTAGCGTGATCCTGATCATCTACTGGTCTGTTATCAGTCAACTGATAACCATTTAGGGTTAATGTTGGGTTAGGGGAGGGATAGGTGGGCAGTTGCCCAGATACTGATATTGATCCGTTAGCAAATTTTGATTTAAGCCTGGTCCCACGGTGGGGCCAGGCTCAAATCAATATATATGACTTGACTGTATTTTTTTGCGAAATAATACCATTTTTAAAGTACCGAATTAGGGAAGTTTGCAGCCCTGTAGAATCCACTGACTACTGTGTGTTGTGGCGCAATTTTTTTCCTAATCGTTAGGAATTATAAGGTAGAGGTAAATCGTAGTGCAGGTGTGTTTGGCAGAGGAAGCCTCAGGTCCTTGCTCCCACCTCATACAAGTCCGCATGATAAGTTTCGTCCAAAGATTACGGCAAGAATGCCGTTGACACTAAAGGTTAAACTTGAACTTTTTTCTTTTATTGACCTCAAGAAGGTTGTTAGGTGAAGGTAAAATAAAATTTGTACCCTCAAAGTGTGTATTAGCAAAGTGTGTATTCATAAATTGTGTACTCATTAAAGTCACTTTACCCTGTAAATAATTTCAGATATCTTTGCCTCTGCTAGATAATACGTTACCCCACCCTACCCCACCCCCTACTGCGTTCTAACTTAATAGTGGAGGGTTGGGGAGAGTTGGTTGACCGGGAAGTACTTTGAGGAGACAATTCAGTTTCTTTTATTTGGTTGGCATGTGCAAGCGTAGCGGGCGAAAGTGTTTACTCTCTGAGAGAAGAGAGATCACGAAAGTAAAGATCCCTTTTACACTAAAATAAAAACAAACCAGTTTGCCCGTATTTCACTTACATTACTTACTCTTTTCACTAACAGGAAATATCTTTTCCTTTATTTCCACGCTTTGTTTGAACATGGCGAGAAGTTTCATAGACCAGGCTATAGAGACACCTCGGCAAAATGAGTGCGCTTGCTTTTAACGCGCGAGAAATTTACACACGCGAAGGAATGGGAATAGCAATATTCCTAAAGTAACACTATTGCAGCAAAATGGCGGTATTTTCCGAATTTCCGTTGTTCAAGTTGTTTTTATTTTGTGGGGGTAAGCTCAAACAAAAACAGGAAAGTTACCGTTTTCAGGAAGAAACAACAAAGAAAATGTTGTGCTAACAGGTTTTATGTATGCATCAGTGGTCTGTGGGGATTTCAATCGCCTGAACTCACAGCTCGTGAAGAACCATTACCATCTTAAGGAAATTGTGAAAGTTCCTACACGGAAAAATGCTACTTTAGATCTTATCCTTACAAGCCTTGCAGCTCATTACGACCTTCCTGAGGCTTTCCCCCCTTTTGGTCTGTCTGACCATAACACAGTGATAACACCCCCAAAGAACAAGGAGGGGCCAGAAAATACTACTAATTTCATACTCAGGCGTGATCTGTGTCCTAGCTGTAAGGCAGAATTGGGTCGTTACCTGAGCAGCGTGGACTGGCACGGACTATTTAACGGCCTCCAACGTTGCGAGGAACTACTTGGCGTGTTTCAAGAAGTGATTACTACTGGTCTAGACATTCTCATGCCACTAAAAAGGGTGCGGATCAATACTCGTGATGCCCCTTGGATGAGCAGCCAATTAAAATCGCTTATTATGAAACGACAACTGGCTTTCAAGGAGCACGGAACAGACTCAGTTCAGTTTAAATTCCACAGAAACGCAGTAGATCGCAAGAGGAAACTGTGCAAAGCAAACTTTTATGAGACAAAGGTAGAGCAGATGAAGAAGAGCGACCCTAAATCGTGGTGGAAAGAAGTGAAAAGACTCAGCGGAGCTAGGCATTCCTCATCTTGCAGTCTGCTTCCTCACTTGGATGTGGACGAGCTGGAGAGTTTACCCATCCATGAGGCGGCGGATCATATCAACCATGCCCTACTGGAACCTCTTGAGGAATACCGGTTAACTGATGAAATTCCAAAGATCCCACCAGAAGAAGAAGACCACGCCCCAGAATTTATAGTTGCGACAGAGCAGGACGTCTACAAGAGACTTTCCCATCTCAATCCTGCAAAGGCCGGCGGCCCCAATGGGATTCCTAATTGGATACTAAGAGAGTATTCAGAATTCCTTGCATACCCAGTATCTGTCATACTGACTACCTCCTTTAAAGAATAGCGCCTACCGACCATCTGGAAGTTGGCGGATGTCACCCCTCTTCCAAACCAGAAGCCAATAAAGGAGATCAAGAGGACTTTGTCGTCACCGCGCACTTGAAGCCAGCAGTACTGCGTATGAATAAAGGGGTAAGTTTCTAAAGAAACTGTGGTGCTGCGTCGGTGGGAGAGTATAGCAGGTTATTTAGTGTTAACAACTGGGTTGAAAACGTAAATTAGCCACCGTAAAGGGTAAAAAAGCTGACGTTTCGAGCGTTAGCCCTTCGTCAGAGCGATTGCTCTGACGAAGGGCTAACGCTCGAAACGTCAGCTTTTTTACCCTTTACGGTGGCTAATTTACGTTTTCAACCCAGTTGTTAACACAAAGTACTGCGTATGCTCGATCCTGGTCAGTTTGGAGCGATACCAAAGTCGTCTACAACCTTCGCCCTCCTTGAAATGTTCCACGTTTGGTTGCAAGGGACTGATGGAAACGGATCAACTATAAGAACCCTCTTGTTTGATTACAAGAAAGCTTTTGACTTAATAGATCATAGCATTTTAGTGAGAAAACTACGCGCGCTTACTATTCCACCAAGCGTTACGAATTGGATCATAGATTTCCTTTCAGACCGCTTGCAGAGAATCAAACTCTTTGAAAGCTGTGTATCAGAAAGGGGCACAGTTCCTTCAGGCGTGCCTCAGGGGACCAAACTTGGTCCATGGTTGTTTTAATCACGATTAATGACCTAGCAATTAGTAATGCATCATGAATGAAGGGGTAAGTTTCTAAAGAAACTGTGGTGCTGCGTCGGTGGGAGAGTATAGAAGGTAATTTAGTGTTAACAACTGGGTTGAAAACGTAAATTAGCCACCGTAAAGAGTAAAAAAGCTGACGTTTCGAGCGTTAGCCCTTCGTCAGAGCGATTAGGAAGGGCTAACTCTTTACGGTGGCTAATTTACGTTTTCAACCCAGTTGTTAACACTAAATTACCTTCTAGTAATGCATCACTTTGGAAAAACGTAGACGACACAACGACATCTGAAGTAATTAGGAAAGGACAGGTGAGCAATGCGCAAACTATAGCAGATAAGGTAGCGGACTGGTCCAACAGAAATAGGATCAAACTAAATACTGACTAATGTTAGGAGCTTCGCTTTTCTTTTGCCTCAGTTAGTTATGATTTTC
>NC_142675.1:637500-675000 GCF_964200805.1 Pocillopora damicornis | reverse complement strand
GCGTATTTATCCTTTTCGACAAAGTTTGTAAAAGGGAGCTGCAAAATTGAGACCTACAAAAATATCAACAATATAAATGTGTGACGTAGTTCACTTCAAGTTTTCAACACAGAATAAGGACGCACCTCGTCGTGACAATGATGCGGGTCTTGTATAATTTGTAAAAAACCGCTGTGCAGGCGAGGAACTAACGACAGAAGGATAACTTGAGAAAGTTCTTTCATAAGCGGTGTTGCAAGGATTGATGATTCCAGATGAATTTTTTTTTTGGAAATGAGCTTAGCCACCAGGCATTCAAAGACCATGCGTTATGTAAGGAAAAACGAAATGTCAGGTCATGTGAGCAGGAACCAGGATAATGAGGGGGAGGGGGGTGGAGTGGAGGAGGCTTTGAGTCAGGATCACATGGTTTTCAGGGATAACAGAGAATGATCAGTCTTCGTCGACAGCGTATAAACAGGTGACTATGAAAAAATCGACTGCAAATGAGGGAGTGGAGGATTTTTAAAATGCCAGCTGTAGTAAGACATTAGCGGTCAATTAGCAGATCAAATGGATTGGGGTGGGGTGGGCTGGGAGAAGGTAATATGATCTCCATACGTTGTCATCTCTCGATATGCTTGACCTGGTTTGATGATAAATAATAATAACCAAAGGAACCTGTGAATAAGTTGTGCATACATTACGTTTGAATGAGTTTTGAAGATAATTAAATTCCTCTTTGCAAAATTTTTTTTTTTCATTTTTACACGTAAACATAGTTGGAAATGATAGGAATTCAGAATCTTTGTGCATAAATATAGCTAAAGGTTTGTTTCCTTCTTCTGATGCAAAACTCATTATCTTTTCGACATTATCAGTTATATCTGGTTCTTGTAACAGAGCATCTGTGACACCTGAAGTTCTTTCTTCAACTTCCCACCATCATCATTACCATTGTCTTTACAGTCAGTCACTAATTGTTCGGTGTTATTATCATGTCTTTGAGTTACTCAAGAAATAGTAATTCCATGTACAGGATCAGCTGAATGTATTTCAGCATTACCAGTGCTTGAGTGTGAGTTACTGAGAAATTCTTTCCATTCATTACTTTGATTTTCAAGAGCATCGTTAGCTCCAGCAGGAATAGTGGGATCTAGGATTAAATAGCCGGGCTCGCTCTTAGCAGATTGCATCAGCTGAAAGTCTTTTGATTGATGTTGCTCCATCGCTAATGGAGGTCCCAGTACTGTTTTCTTCGAAGTTTCTTCTTATATTTTAAAATTCGTAAATTTTACGCCAGTTATATAATTTAATTGTATATTAATTTATTAATTGTGGGAAATTGTAGCAAATGCTGTTGGAAAGTGCTCAATACACACGAGTGTAGAGCGAAATACAGTTCAAAATGACTAAAGTGAAACACGCAGGATTCCCTGATACTCTGAGTTTCGTGCTTATGCACTCGTCAGACAGATTCTGACGAGTGCGTAAGCACGAAACTCAGAGTATCAGGGAATCATGCGTGTTTCATTTTAGTCGTTTTGAATTATATTAATTTATTATAATTAATCTACCGACTGAGTTAGTGGCGTAAAATCTTATAGTATATAGACTGTGTTAAGTCACATATTATGCCGTTATATTCCCTTTTTGTGAGAATTTGACAAATTTTTCTATTCTTTAAAACGGTCGTAAATTTTCTCATACAAACTCTTATAGTTTCGCTATGACTGTTATTTCGTAAGATGATTATCTCTCTGCTGGAGCTTGAGCCCCCTGGGGTCTGTCAAAGCCAAAATTGCCGAAGGAACGATCCGTTCACGTCTAAATTGAGCTATTAAACTGTTTAGATGGAGCTCACTCAAAATGTCCTCCATTTCGGAACGGTCAGAACGGGGAATGACATTCTCTCTTTTTCAGGCCTCTCTAGACTTCTTTTAAATTCTACGGACTCTCCGAGAGACTGTTGACGATGGCAACGACAAAAGCACCGATTACAAAGAAGAAAGCATCGAATATGATGGTGTTTGAACCAAATATGATAATGAAAAAAGCACCGAATATAAGGGTGTTAACTCAATGAAATACAGGAGTAACTGCAGATTACCCGCCACATCGAGCCCGTTACTGAAAGGGGCTGGCTACGCGATACGCAGTATTAGTACATGACATTGCTGCGCCATTTTTAATTCATTTGTCCATTGAATAAATGTAATTCTTATTTGAATTAATTATTTTCTGGATACCGCGTAGCTACTGGCTACGTGGAATTTACTTCAAGTGGCAGGGTATTCTGCTGTTAAGACGAAATACATACCATATATAATAGAAAAAGTACCACAAGGCAGTTTTGGCACTCCACATAATGTTTCGCGTATCCACGACTAAGAATGCTACCCTTAAGTTCTGATCAATAATTTATTCACCCATTATGTCTCGTGACATTCCAGTGAGGAATGAAAATCTCGAAATATCGCGTGAATCTTGTTTTTAAAAAGCAGCCGTTAAGAGCAATTGATCGGTGTTCTCTTGATGTCTTGACGGCTCACATAATGGAGCAAACATGGTTTTTGTGGATTTTCCTTTGGAGTGGAACGTGTCTGGTCAGCCGTTGCGATGTCGGCTTGTTTACAGTTGAGTAAGTATCAAATTTGCATATTCTGTCCCCCTAACAATAGTCGTTTATACGCTTCGCGTATCCACGACTAAAAATGCTACTCTTAATTACTGATCAATAATTTATTCACCATATATGTCTCGTGACATCAGTTCCAATGAGGAATCAAAATCTCGAAAACATGATCGCGTGAATCTTGTTTTTGAAAAGCAGCCGTTGAAAACAATTAATTGGTGTTCTCTTGATGTCTCGCCGGCTCACATAATGGAGCTAACAACGTTTTTTTGGATTTTCTTTTGGAGTGGAATATGTTCGGGAGGTATGTGAAATCTCTTTGTGCTTTGCAATCATATCTACCTCATATATCGCCTTTAAACATAGCCTCTTGTTGATGCAAAGACACCCTATCCAACAGCAAAAAAGTTTGGCTAAACTTACCAAGAGCTGTAAGACTCGTAGGAGGCCTTGTTTCCACTGATGTTGTTTTGTTTCACTATACATGTCTTAGCAGATCGCTGTTGTTGACTCAAATAGACACTGGTTTCAACTCGCGGAGTTCAAGCTCTTCGAGTATTTCGCAAACTTCCTCTTTTATGAAAATAAGTGGCAAGGTTGTAGTTTGCGCCTCTTAACTTGATTCTTGGGCAAATAGACTGACTTATTTCTAATTTAAAGGAAAGAATTGTTCATGCATGGCTTTTTGTTGAGAGTCTCGTGATTTCTCGAATAGTCATAATAGCCACATAATGGTCGTAACCATAGCAAGTGATGAATAGAAGGTGCGGTCTTCTACTGCATTAATCGTTTGACAGCTAATCTGTAACAAGTTGCCTGACATTGCGTGACGTGGATTTGTTAATTTTCATTTCAAAGACAGTCGGGTTGAACAACATGGTAGTCGGAAAGTTGCTATTTTACTTTCCGCGTTAGTTAGCGCTCTTCTTGTCAAAATAATCAGAATCTTGTTATATAAGCAACATAGACCTTTATTGACAAGGAAAGTTGACTTCATTTTTGGTAAACACTTTATCATTCATTCATCAACCTGACAGAGTGGCACAAAGGGCGAGTGACGTGTCTGCAGTTGATTGGCGATATCAAACACAGGAAAAAGGCATCGTTATTTTAGACGTGTATAGTTACGTCTTTTCTCTGGGCTGGACATCCTTGAAAAATACAGTTTAAACTATTATCTCTATTTATTCATATTGTTCTTATTTATTAGAAACTATCCATGCTAAGCAGTGGTTTGTCTCAAGATACGATGGGACCTTTAAAAATAACTGCGGGCTCAATGCGTCATCGCCATGTAAAACCCTTCAGCAAGTTACTGTGCATGCGTGTGATGGTGATATAATAAATATAGACGGCACAGGAACGTCACGTGACCCTTATCCGTGCCAAAACGAGAAAGGATTGGATCTAGCTGGTTTAGTTCTGCACAGCTACAAGAGTCGAGCATTTATTTCCTGCAGGACCAATGGATTTCGGTTTTTTTGCGGCATGGCTTCTCGAGGAGTCTTTTTAGAAGAAATCACCTTCGTTAACACTTCAATTTATCTCTTTGAATGTTCTTTAAACATGGTCGCCTGCAGCTTTATAAACAGCTCTGTACCTACACTCACCTTGAAATTTGATGAATTCTTTGTGGTGAGGAATGTTCAACTAAATGGATGCACCTTTCGAAACAACAGTGCTAGTAGTGTTGCAATTTATGGAAATTCTTCCGTTAATTTGAACGTTATCAATTCTACATTCGTCAGCAATAAGATACGCAGTGAAGGAGACGCCATACTCAACATGTCTATTCAAAACTTACAAGCAAATCAGAGCAGTATCAAAGCTAATTTTACTGATGTAAGAGTGTCACATAATAACTGTTCAGGTCAAGCATGCTTTCGAGTTTTTGCTGGCATAACCGGAACTGACTTAGCTCTCGTTGTGGAGAGAGTACTTTTTCAAAACAATGTGGCTGAAGTAAATATCTTGGACGTTCATGGCTTTTCAAACGGATACACTGCTTTCAAGTCGACACAATTTCGAGAAAATACAGGCAGAGCAGTCAAAATCCATAATGGCAACTCAATTGACTTGAAAATCGAAACATCGATATTTTCTGGGAATGGAATACCTGATTCCAGAATAAAACCTGACTGGGGCTACGATGAAAGCAATGGAGGAGCAGTTTTAGTCGATGGATTCACACAGGACGCCTTGGTTTCCCTGCACGGTTCAAAGTTCATTTCGAACAAAGGCGGAAGTGGCGGAGCATGCGCATTTATCAACATATTGCGGTCGCTTTTAGTGGACATAAAGAACTGTCAGTTTGTGCGAAACGAAGGAAGGTTTTCAGGTGGAGCTGTAGCTGTGGGAAGTTTCTCTAAATGGCTCTATTACTCTGACTGGATATGTATTCATAGCTCAGAATTCAGTGGTAATAAACTGTTGAGAAATGCATGTGGTAGTGATATTGTTTGTGGAGGTGGCGCAGTAGCTCTGTACATGTCACACATGGGTAACTTATCAATCGTCAATGACACTTTCACAGATAACCGAGTGGAAGGAAAGAGTAGCGGAGCCATTTATGGTGAGGGGGACCGTCTGTATTCGGACGTGGAAATTCTGAACTGTGAATTTTTCCGTAACTGGGCCTCGGAGTATACCAGCACCCTTGCACTGCACTTTCGTAAGTCATCCCAGCCACGAGTAACTTTACAAAACCTGACATTTATTAACAATAGTCGTGACGTAAACAATTCTCACATTACCAGTGTCACGTCTGACATTTTGATTAATCCTGGCAATGGCTACGTCGTGTTACGCTCATGTAAAATAAAGAAAAATTCCGGCGGTGGAATACAAGTAGACTTGACACCCTACGAGCGACATCTGGGTAGTAATGTGAGTTTTGTTATGGAGAACACTTTGATAAGTGAAAATATCTTCTTTTTAATGACGATCGGTATTGATGAGCAAGCATTCCAACCGGTGTACCACTTAAAAAATGTTTCATTTGTGAACAATAACTGCTATGCGGGTCATGACTTGAACTGTATTAATTTAAGGGCCTTGCATAGTAATTGCTCGTTTCACTTGGAACAGAGCACATTCCTAAATAATTTCGGCTTTTCAGGAGTAATACGTATTGTTTCGTCGCCACCCGCCATATCCAATACTAAATTTCGTACGATCATTACCAACAGTGAATTTCGCAACAACTCTGGAGGTGATAAATGCATCCTTGAACTACTCAACGTTTACGCCACTGAAATTCAAAGCTGTAATTTTACCGATAACTTTGGAGGCGTGGGTAGTTCGCACATACGCATTTTTTCAGGCAAGTTGACAATTTGGAATAACACCTTTAAACAGTCGGCAGAATCTCAAGTGCTTTATAATGTGGGAGGAAAGTCAAAAGATTTTGTGGTATTCAATGGATTTTTGGCCGTAACACAATCTGAAAGCGTCGAAATTCGTAACAGCTCCTTTATTTTGGATCCTTTTAGTACAGACAGCAAAGCTATAGTTGTTGTTGAAGGAGCAGGAAAGGGTATCTTGGACAACTCTGTGCAAATTGAATCACCAGTCAACACCAAGCTTAATATGCGAAGGCTACAAACATATAATTATCACGAAGGAGTGACCAAAGAATTGGTTTGGATCAGTACCGAGCGTTGTCCTGTGGGAACTTACAGTATCCGTAGAGGCAAACAGAGTGGCTACAGTGTCAAGGAACTGGTGAATTGTTATCGTTGCCCAGTTGGCGGCAACTGTTCATCTTCTCTCGCTGCTCAGCCCAACTTTTGGGGTTATCCTGTAAATAAGGACACCGTTTCCTATCAGCTTTGTCCAGAAGGTTACTGCTGTTTGCCATCTGTTGATAACAAATGCTCTTACGACAACACTAGCTATCTGCATTCCGGTTGCCAAGACAACAGGACAGGTATTCTTTGCGGACAATGTAAACAGAATTTCACTGAAGGTTTATTTACAACAGAGTGTGTTCGAGCGAAAGACTGTACCCATTGCTGGTATTTGGTTGTTTTTTTGGCACTCACGTTCTTTTTTGCCTTGTATCTCGTTAAAAAACCCCCAGTGTTTGAGTGGGTGAAAAAACAATTAACATGGTTAATTCCGAGACGCGCAGAGGAAAATGACCAAGAAAGTGTTTCTCCAAACTATGGCTTTTTAAAAATTATCTTTTACTTTTATCAAGTGGCTGGAGTTTTGACCGTGTCCTCATATGGGGTAGAACATCTATTGAGAAATGAGATTGTCTTGCCCGTTACTAATCTTTTCAACCTAAAACTCTATGCCAATACTAACTGGAAGATCTGTCCTTGGCCGATTTTCACACCACTTTTAAAAACAGTGTTCCAGTTGGTGACAGTGATGACCATTTTCGTCTGGATTTTAGTTTTTTACCTTGTGCACAGCTGTCTAAACAAATGCCGCAGACGACCGCCAGCTGGTCCTTACCTTGGAGCTGTCCTGGAAATAATGTTGCTAGGTTACTCAGCACTGGCTGGTACAATAGCGCGATTACTCCACTGCGTAAGCATTCAAGAAGTGCGCCGCTGGTATTACGATGCCCAGTACGTTTGCTGGCACCAATGGTGGCAGATAGTTGCTTTTGTCGTCATTGCCCTGTACTTGTTTCCGTTTATGTTCACGTTGTCTGTTGGTTCGGTGCAACTCTATCGGGCCAAGATTTCAGGGAAGAAATTTCTGTGGTTTCACATCCTACCTTTATGTTATCTTCTTCGTGTTTTGTGTGATCTTCTTCGTGTTTTGTGTGATCTTCTTCGTGTTTTGTGTGACTGCATAAAGAAAAAAATAACCAAGAGAACGGACTATCAAGAAATCTCTTCAACTGCCGTCTCAGTTCAAGACGAAGAACATGACACAAATTCTTCCACAAGTATCAGAGCGTCACTTCCTGAGGAAAAAGAAATCTCTCCAACTGCCGGCTCAGTTCACGACGAAGAACATGACACAAATTCTTCCACAAGTATCAGAGCGTCACTTCTTGAGGTTCTATGCGGTCCATTTACAAAGCCACAAGGCGACCAATCAAAGGGAAAGATCTATTGGGAGGGCGTTCTCATTGGTCGACGATTCTTCATAATTGCGATTAGTTGCTTGCTGTCGGAACATGCGCTTTTGCGTTCCGTGTTTCTGACAATCCTTTGCCTCATTTACTTGGTGGTTCACATATACTTGAAGCCCTTCGCCCAGCGTCGTGCCAACTTCACCGAAACCGTCTCCTTGGCAACATTGGTCGTTATAGGAGTAATAAACGTGGGCCTTGCATCGGCAAGAAGTGACGTCAGCGGTATCAATCAACGGCATGTCTCCATTCTTTTGACGTTGGAGGCAGTATTACTGAGTGTTATACCTCTTGTTTCCGTTATTTTCTTCATCCCGTGCCTTCTTTCGCAAATTGTACGGATGGTGATCTTCTTATGGAAAGCTACTCGAGCAAGATGCTTAATTTTTAAAAGAAGGTATGGCACACGGTTGTCCGTCCAGGGTGGAGATGAGAGTCAGCTTCTTTCTGCGTGATCGTTACAGAACTCTACGTAAGCTACTTTCAAATTTTGAGTTAAAGCTAATAAGAGTGAAAGTACTTTCATGAGAATGCTTGGAAAGGCTTATCTAAATATATTTCATGATTTTTGTTTTAGTACAGATCACGGGGTATCGCAATTTGAAGATCGTCTTACTGTACAAACTACATTAGCCATGTTACATTGTGATGTGTGTGTATGTGGGGGTGGGGGGAGCTTTGCGTCGATTATGTCCATTTTAGGCGACTACCCCGTGTTGATAAATGCGCATGCTCCGTCATTCCGCCTTTATTTGAACTTTAAACCGTAGAGAAAAACCACGGCGTTCTGCGTGAATCCATCAACCTCAAATTCTGGATCGATAAGTTTTAAAAAGAAGTCTTAAAAATACTGAAATGTCCGACGGCTCATTGGCCTCGAACAGTATTTTTATCAAAGCGCGTCAAATCCCCAATAAAAGCGCAAACCAAATCCACAGTCTTAATTTCAGCCCATTTTTCATCTATCAGGGAAATTTACTGCTCTCAGATCTCAGCAGTCAGTTGAATACGCGTTCGTTTTTATCAGCAGTCTGTTTTGACAGAGTCTCAACCTTCAGTTGAGCCTCACCTAGAAACTTCACATGCAAAATGCTTATGCGCTGGTCAGCGCACTTACCGAAGAGAGGAGTGGCGGAGCGTATTACGGATACTAACTGATTTTATTGATTAGTAATTACCTTGATAACGTTTTTCCTCTTAGTTACGATCTTAGTTACAATGCTTATTAATGTTTATTTGCCTATCTATTGTTCTTGAAACCCGACGCTTTAGCATAGCGTCCTTTCTGCGTCCCACGCGCATATAAAAGACGACCTTGGCGTCCTTTCTTTAGTTTATTCAGTAATTCAAAGGATCTTGACCTTTACTACCTTTGTAACTTTGAAACCTTTGGCGCAAGGGGAACCGCTATGTAAGTTTATTCTTTTATTTTACTAAGGTTTAGTTTCTCTTTATTTTGATTAGACAAAGACTATTGTACTGTACATCTTTTTAATTGCTTTGTGATAAGTGGCGAAAATCATGCTTGGTGTTTACGACTGAATGCCCAACTATTAGTTTGACATCGCCTTGTTAGGGGGAAAATTCTGTCTTTTAGTTTGGACAAATTTTTAAGTATTTTATGGCCGCGCAGTTCAAGTTTATTTTTCCGGTCTCGACCTAGTTCCTGAGTTCTGTTCGTTCTTTGACTCGAATGGTTGGGCTGTAAAGAATAATGAACGAATTGTTTTATTCAAATTTTTGTTATTGTAAAAACTATAGCCGAAAAAAAAAAAGAATTAGTTGTGGTATCGTAAAATATTACACTTACGGTTTTTCGTGGGTTTTTTGGGCAAATATATTCGCTAATCTTCCATATATATTCATGTACTTTCGCATTTAAAATATTGGGTTTATTCGGGTTTTCCTTCTAGTAACTGAAATAAAATGTATAAAAGCCACAGTAGCTTTGGAATAGATTTTTGTTGTTACTCGCTTTCATTATATGCACTGGTTTTTTTAGGTAAATATAAGTGTTAATCGTCTTTCTGGAAAAATTGGTTTTCATGGTAGATAGCAGCTGAGTTTATACTCGTAACTTTAATTTCCTTTCATACGATAGTTTCCACACCAACCTTGCATAGATAAGTAAAAACTTTTAATTACTTTTCCGTTTTTATTTCCTAAGCTGCGCTACTGCAATTAAGATAGGTATTATTTCTATACCAGAGCTGTGAATTCGCACCTAACTTTCCTATTTTAATGGCCTCGAGTTTATTGCATCCGTCTTTTTAATTTTGAGATTCTTTCAGTCGTAGAAACAGATGGAATATTTAAGTAGTTTTCGTTTAACTTCAAAGAGACTTTTTCCGCTCCTTTGTGTCCTTATTCGAATATTGCGATTTGTGTAACAATAGTACCTCACACCAGTTAGTTCTTAAGCAAGTACCTTGTACAGCTTTGATGATTACAAACTTGAGTACGCTAAAGGTCATGTCGCTTGTTGACCTGACCTAGAATAAAAGTCTACTGTGGAACCAAAACGCTGTCTCTTCCTTGACGTCCGTACAAGCTCACTCGAAGTAGATCTCCGTGTACCAGGAAATCGTGACGAGTTTCCGTTCTCGTAAGCCGAGTTGTCTCTACCGAGTTAATTCCCCCCGTTTTGTACGTTCCCGCGAAAGTTCAGTTTAGAGTGCGCGAAAACTTATCGTCACAGCGAGCGAAAATCTGTCATCACAGCTTGGGCTATTGACTGTTTGCGTGAATCTCTTAACGTAGTTTTTTTAGCCTTTTATGTTTTTATCGCGATTTAAGTTGTAATTAAGTTTGATTTGTTTCACACGCCCTTATCTCATATTCCGGATTTTTGCCTCGATTGATAGGATTTCACCGTATTATTTCAGTTTACGGTAGCTTTTAGCCACTTGGTTGTTTTAGCTTGTAGTATTCTGGTTTCCATCGACAATAAATCTCCGTTAACCGCCACTTTGGTTCTCGTGATTGCGACCCGTAGAATGGTCCCACACACCTTGGTAGCCATTAGCTATGTGTAACCGTACCCTTTCCCCCCAAGGTGAAACGGAAGCAAGGGAACCTTTCCTCGTTTCACCTTGGGGGGGGGGGGGGGGGGGTACGGCTGCACGTAGGCTAGGTAGCCATACGCCCAAAGGGACGCCTCGTTTGAATTTTGTTTCAGTCGCCGCAAGTTTACAGAGTGATTGAGTGATGGAAGAAACTTTAAGCCACAACAACAACTAGCAAATGGCTTTCATCCATGTTCTGAGTTAGAAACGAAACTATCAATAATAGATAGAATATTTTAAACATTTTTAGGAAGAGTTACACCAAGAATAAATGATCTTTCCACAAAAATAAATTAAGCGGATGGTTACCACATTATCTTGAATAAAACGGGGAACGTATGGGAAAACTAAAACGAATTTGATACCGATGAAATATTGAACTATACAAAGACAGGAATATTAAACAGTTCATATTGATTGTTCAGGAAACGCTAACTTTGTAAGCTTTACATGTTTCGACCAAAAAATAACAATATTAGCCGTGTTTATAATTTTGACTCTGATCGACACAAAGGTCGTAGCGAATGGAATAACACGAAAACTCCGTCAATTATAGTGATACGGGGAAATAATTTGTAAGCGGAAGTTTTTAAAAAAAATTAAATGTCTAACCTGAGATGAGAATTTCCAAGTCCGAGTTTCTTTCATTTTAATAACACAATCAATTGGTATTGGACATTTAACGCGTAATTGTGCTGGAAGTAATCCTACTAACTCTACAAATAATGAGTTTTACTCTAAAAAAATATAAATGGGATCAAAGAGAAACTTCACATTCCTTTCAAGCGAAGTCAAGTCAGTGAAAATAGCAAAAACACCTATCTGTTCACAACTATGTCCAGTCGAGGCACTTAGACGTCAAAACTGATTTGTATTGATTTAATGAGGGTTTTTCTTGAGAAAAGAAATACAGAATCCGTTCAACGTAATAGCTTGTTAGTAATAGCCAATTTTTTGTCTTGCTGGTGTCACGGGACAGAGGGGACCAACAACCGAAAGACAGTGTTTTTATTGTATGGAGAGTTTTCATAAATATAACCTAAATTTTTACACTGCAGTATAACGGTGCAATGGACTGTGACATAACTACAACCCAAGACTGTGTCATTTCACGCCAATAAAGCCAAAACAGTGTTTTTTCACTGCCTTAAGTAACACATAAGTCTGCTGCAAAGAGTATTGAAGTTCAGAAAATAGACTTTTATCCTGGAGGCATCACTAATTTTCCACGAGGGACACGACATACTGAATTTCCAATGCCTTTATTCTTCCACATATGGAGAAATTTTAAGCCATAAATACCGCATTCAAATTAATCTTACAATAAAATATATGTATATATCATTCAAGTTTTTCTTAATTTTATACATGGAAATATATGAAAATTTTATACACCTTTTCTCTCATTCCACTCTAACGGCGTTACGTACACAAAAGAAGTGAAATTTTAAACATTTGCCTAACACAAGTCTTTGCGGTTCATTACATCGTCAGATCAAAAAAGTATTGCGTGACAGTTAGACAGCGTGACACTATATCCAGCGTTCAAAGACAAAGCTGACACGAAGAGTCTGGACGCACACAGTTAATGTAAGAAACGATTTATATAAAAGATAATGGACTGTCCAGTTGATGTGAACTCAAAGGAGGCTTACCCGGATAGTTCTTCACCACGTTCAGATAACACTAAAAACTACCACTGCTTGAGTCAGGAAAGTCTGTCATCTCTTTCGCAGGCTTTTTGCGAGCTGAAAGTTACCATAAAGTAAAATGTCACGCGACGCTTTTTTTTTCCTTTTTTTTTTAACGCAATTGCAAGGTTCCAAGGTACATTGGCCTTCATGTGGTAACAAACGAAATCAATTGGCATAAACCAAGAAACTCACTTTTCTTGTATGCGTTCCATATCCTTACAGTTTTGTCCCAAGAAGCGGAAATATACTGAAAGAACAACGTAAGGTAACGGGTCAATAAAAATTGAAAGCAAACCCAAGAACATTCAAAATTTGACATGCGAGGGTTCTGGGGTCTGAATACCATGAAATTGAGGCAAAGAATTCTTAACCTCATTTCCACGCCAGAAGTTTGTACCCTATTCTCAAAATCATACCATACAGTTCCTAGCAAGCTAATAACTACAACTGTTAAAAAAAAACGATTAATACCTGACTCCTCTCAGGAATATGAATAATACATCGCACAGAATCGCTGTGTCCAAGATTCTTCTGCACAATCTTGCGTGTGTCTGGATCATAAACCCTGGAAATGAAACAAAAAAAAATTGGGTGGCATTTGCCCCTGTAATTTTGCTGCAATATTCGCCACACACTCTCATGGCCTGTTTGCGTGACACAGTTACAAAAAGACATGCAATATGTTTCTTGCACGTTTGCATTACCTGTTTGCGTGACAACGAACGGCCACTCTAACAAGATATCTTTGTCATACATGTCACGAAATCTTTACCTGATGATTTCTTGGACTCCAGCCACAATACAGCCGTTCACTTGATCAATACACAGAGCTGAAACAGCTCCTTGAGCAGTGAGCACCACATCGCACCCCATTCCATCTCCTCTCTGCGATCAGCAACAACATCAAAAGTACAAATAAATCAGAGCGGTTTTCGATGAACTATGATAATCCCACAACCAGAGTAATCGCAATAGCCAATCAGCATAAAGGAAAATATCACAAGCAGCCAACGAGAACTCAGAGTAAAAACATTTAAAAGCCCTCACAAGCAGTTGCCGAGTCGCCATTGATTTAATTTTGCGCCTTGTTGATTAAGAGAGAGTGGGGCGAGTTTTCAGGATCAGTCATACCCCTGGTTTATTATTTGGCAAGATAGTATGAGGTAAATCTCGGCGTTCTGATTGGTTCTTAGCTGGTCGGGATTTTGCCATACGGACCTTTTCCACGGAAACGGTCATAAGCCGTGTATTTTTGCTCCAAAAAGCCGGCAATTTCAAATCAAACAAGTTTTTTTTTTGCGAGTGCCTTATATCAAACCACTTCCATACCTCGCTTGCACAAACCGTACTGGGGAATATTAGCCCTCAGTCGTTTGTCACGGACCTCGCTGCACTCGGTCCAAACTGCTACGACTGCCTCAGGCCAATATTACCCAGTATGGCTCTCACACCCGGTCAGTAAGAGGTTATTAGGTCCTTCCACACTTACTGGTGCTCCATTGCACCTGCTTCAAAATATACACAGTACACGATGACCTTACCCAGATACGAATAGTTCCATCTTCTGAGCCCGTGATCCATTTGCTCAACACAGCATTCCAGCGAACCTTTCGACAAGTAAAAAATTCTTGATCACACAAATAATGTCGTCGTAAACGCTTAGCAGCTTGATGACTCGAATAACTATACTACATAAATTTTTTTTCTGCAAAAAGATTAAATATAGTTAAGAAGCAAATGATACGTGTTGGAAATCATTACGTGATGCATGTTCATAAAAACTAAACCCTAACCCTGAATACACCATTGGAATAAACGCCAAGACGGAGAGGAACCTGGCAACGAGTCTTGATTGAAGCGTTCTCACCTGTGTAACTTCAGCCTCATGGCCTTGTAACACCGCTGACAAAGTCATTTCTGCACCGCGGTCAGAGAACTGTCTAATGTACACCAACTTGTCAGACGAAGCATAAGCGAACTCATTTCTACAGAGGGCAGAATAACATGGATACAAAGAACTTGATATGCGCAAAAAAGCTGTTGTCCAAAACTTCCCAAGGGTTTCATCAAAAAAGAGTTCTTCTAAGATGTCCCTAACACTTATAGAGGCGGTTCGAAAGCGCCTCTTTGCCTCCCCGTTAGTCCTCTTTCCTCCTCTAGGGGGGTACAATTTTTTGCAATTACTCATTATACCTTACCCTTGCCATGTTCCGCTGACAGCTGACAATTTGTAGTCCTAATCTAAAATTACAATATTTTGACACTCTTTTGGCCTGGAACTTAGGCCTATCAATTGGGGTCCAGTGCAACAGTCAAAACCCAACATTTCTCCTTCTTTCCTTTCCAGCGTAAAATGTCAGCCGGTTCCTCGCCCCAATCCCCGGTGACCAATTTACATTATAAACTCAATCGATAACACTAAATCATCCAATCCCCGAGAGTCACCGAGGTACCTTGAGGTACTGAAGGATAAGACTGACTCCTCTCTTCAAATGAAAGTTTGCCGTTTACTGAATCGAGCGTTGAATACCAAGTCATACCTTTCAGCGCTGTACGTTAGGTCCATAATGATACCATCGGAGGCCAGCTCATCGCTCTCAAGGGCGCTGGGATCAGTGTTGCGGAATGTGTCGTGAAAACTATACAAAATGCAACGTAAAATTTCGTTTTACATCATGTTGATAACTTTCAAAGAAAAATGCTAGGACGACAGCAAATAGCTTGTTAATCTTGACAAGTAGGTATAAGTTAGGTATAAGCATTAAGTGAGTTATTTTGGAATAATCTTAGGGTTAGAAGTTCTAAACATAAGGGAATATTGAATGATGTGAACATATTTCACGAGTCTTACCATGATGCTTCCAGGTCCCACAAGAAGATCCGTCGATCCCAGCCAGCACTAAGCTGAAAGACGAAGAAAAAGTTAAAAAATAAACCTAACTGTTACTGTGCTCAAGTGCACAACTTCCTACTTCATCAGTACTTTAGCCTGTTTCGGGCGTTCAGTTGATAAAGCGAAGCGCGAGAGTAAAACGGTGCAATAGAAGCGGCAAGGTTAAAAATGTAAGGAGGTTTAGATTGAGTCGCATAATATACGCCCGTGAAACTTTTTGACAAAAGTTTGTTTCAGTAGACCAGAATCTGTTACACCTCAATGATTGGTCGTTACACGACTCATCCCAAACATTTTTTTCCATCTGACCGAAAACCTCGCGCCTTTTATCGCTCAGCTGTTAACA
Source organism: Pocillopora damicornis (assembly GCF_964200805.1). NCBI lineage: Eukaryota > Metazoa > Cnidaria > Anthozoa > Scleractinia > Pocilloporidae > Pocillopora > Pocillopora damicornis. The sequence continues at coordinate 659,293 of NC_142675.1, read as the reverse complement.
TTATGCCCATCGAGCTCACTTTTATATTTACTAACTGAACGCCTCGAACATGGTTCCGCTGCTCAAGAATATTCTCTCTCAAAGGCGCCCCGCTGTGTAACAAAACTGTCGTTCAAGAATGCTATCTTGAATAGATCGGAAAATAATCTTGAGGATTGCTTAAAGCCTTAACCTTACTCAACAGTTACAACAAAATGAATCTCACCAAGTATGTTGTGTTGTACCCAGCCTCTCTCCCCACAACAGCCAGCCCGGTTACACAGCTGGAATGTTCTGTGAACACGTGTTTACAAATGAATCCTGCCACCCTATTGGTTACTGAATCGTGCTCCTTAGAGCCCTGTTAATAAACATGACACATAGTTAGACAGAGTAAGTAATTATTTGGAAACAGGCTCTCAAAAAGTTATCCAAACACAAACAAGCAAAACAGAATATCTGACAGATTCAACGCCTATTATGTGAACACAACAAGAAGAAATGATCAGAAGGGAAGGAAAGCCAATTTGCAGCTCAAGAATACTAATATCAAAAGTTCTGCTTAATATGTGAGAAGTTTTAAATATTGTTACCACTTATCTACTTATTAATTTATTTGTTCAGTTCGCCAAAGGATACAATAAGTAATGTTAAGATTCTAGGTGACGTAGATATGGGTGGTAAATAAGGAATATGTCATTTAGTTATTGTGAGAAGACAAACTGTAAATGCTTACAAAACTAAGATCTAACTTTTTTTATAAGTATGTCGTGTGGCTTATTGCGCAATAAAAAAATAGAGCCGCCCAGGATACAATTTACGAATGGAAGATGTGCATCTCTTAACCTTTTAACTCCTGGGACTGACCAGCATCTAATTTCTCCTAACAATAAAACCCCTGAATTACACAAAAGGTCCTGAGAATGAAGGAAATGATCATGAACTGAAAAAGCTCTTGATTGTCAAAGAAATTCTCCTTATCAGCACCTTAGGTGATGTAAACAGAACAGTATGGAGAATATACATCCTGAAGTTAGGATGTGGAAGGCAAACACGTACCTCTACGTCTTTCTTCACAGGCTTGAAGGCCTTTTCACCGAGCAGAATTGCGTATTTGTAAATAAGATTTTCGTCTGCAGGTCTCATGTTTTCCAGAACCTTGACAGCGTCCTCGTCAAAGCCCCACACATCTGTCCAAACAAAAGACACAGCTTTAACCACCCACTGCCATTGTAATCTCAAACCTTCAGGAAGAAAATTTGCACAGGTAATCGCATGAGGCCGACAAAAATCAAACAATTAATATCACGCCTCTCATCAAAAGTTACAGAAAATTTTACAAATTCTGATGCTAAAAAAGATACCAATCCCTAATTTTACGAGGAAGCATAACTCTACTTGTTTATAAGATAGAGCGTGATTTTTTTTTTCATTAGGAAGGTCACTTTCATAGGAGGACTTTTCAGTGTTCAGTTAGCGTCAGTGAACCTTAAAACGCACGAATCAGCCGAACGGACTTTTATCTATGTAGAAAAATGCCAAAGCAACGAAAACAACCCTACTGAAAAACATTCGCACACAATAAAATTATAATACTTTTAGGTCAGGTCAAGACTATCTAATGTTTTCAATTTCATGTAATTTTACCCGTGGTGGGTACCCTGGGTGTTAAACGGTGTGACCCCAACCCTCCTCCCCTAAAAACATCCAATCCTCACCCTTGCATTTACTTACAAATATTATTGTCTTCTGATGCCACTACTAATAAATCAAGGTTCTCCACAAAAACGGATCTCAACAGGGAAATGTTGCTGGTGTGTTCAGAAGCAGACGACATCTGAAACATTAAAAGGAATTTAAGACACAAAATTGTCAAGTTAGAGAGTCTTGTAAGAGCTCTTTCTTGGTGAAAATTGCGTACAAGTTTCTTGTACATAAAACCGCACAATCTTAGAACCAACCAAGCCACCTGGCGATTTTCACGCCATAATGACGCATGTGTACGCGCGTACGTGCATTTTGGGCGGGAAATCTTTTTACCTTTCAATATTTGCTCTCGTATGGTTAACTAAAGCATCTATGTAATGACTGAAAACAATACGAGTACCAAGGAATTTGTAAGTGACTGTTGTTCAGTTCGGTAAATTACTATCAAGTTCTTTTGTGGCGGGTATCTGGAGAGGTTAGTTTTCTTTATTCACTAATAATCCAAATAATTTTAGTAAAACTTCTAATAACAAACGTAAGTAGCATGTTGTGGGCGACACGGTGTTCACGTGGTTTGCCCGCTGGACTCCAGCTAGGGTCATTGTGTTGTATTTCTGAGGCAAGACACTTAACTCTCACCACGCTTCTCTCTGCCCAGAAGTACAAATGAAACCGAAAAAAACTTGCGATCGACTAACGTCCAATAGGAGTAGCAATAGTCTTAGTCGCTTCATACTTCTGACAATGGGATAACTTACACCAGGATTGGTTTTACGAGCCAGCTTGACTTTCAACCTCTTTTTAAAGTTACTTGTCGGATAAATACCTGGTTTATAGTATTTAGGAAGGAAGGTCTCGGCCTGTTTTCACCACTAGCACTCCTGTTTGGACTGCGCCAATCGAACTTGGCCGCGATCTGAGCTGCTAAGCGAGACTTAGCTTCACTCTGTAAGAATATCTCTTTGCTGTAGACGAAACACACAGAGCATGGATGTTACACATCTTATGACGTCAAGACCATTTCCGGAGATTACACGAAGACTTCTGAGGTTTCCTTTCGATCGACCGAAGAGTTTTCGAGTGCATCGTGTAGATTTCTGTTATTAATAAATACGCAACACAAATATGCAAAAGGAAAATCACAGGAGAGCTCGAATGATGTCCAGTGATAGCGCGATGGCCTCTATGTTTGTCAAACATCCCAGCAAAATTGAAAAGTCACAAAAAATATTACTTTTAATAGCATACATCACATTCTAAACATGTGGCTCTTACTCGAGTCTAACAAAGAAAAAAACAACCGATGAACAAAAATTTCGTTAAATATCTCCCTTTTCGTAAATCTATCTATAAATCCATTTCTTCATGAATTCATTCATTTCACTTCATTTTTTTACTCATTATTCATTCATTTATTTAAGATGTTTTTAAATTTCGAGTATAACATTCAGGGAGGGGAGAGTGAGGATGATCTTTATTTACCTGTACATGAAATTGTTTGACTGAAGTCGTTCCCACTTGGACACGTGACCATTACTACCTCCACTGAATATCAAAAGAGGAACTTTCCGAGCTGGAAAAAATTTCGAAAAATAATGATATAAGTGACCTAGCATGGCTAAGAATAAGCAAACTTTAAATGTTACATAGCATATCATGTGTCAGGTATGAGGGAACAAGTTTTCTTGTCAGCACCATAGAACAGTTTGGAAAATGTGCTAACTGATTTTTGGGTGTAAAGGGTTAATTTCGTCTGTAAGTTTGTACGTTGACGGAAGTTGTTGACATCTATAGAAGGATGTTTTTTTTTCGCCTCGACATCAGCACGGGACGAAGAAATTTACTGAGCCCCTAGGAGGAATCTAACCTAAAACTATCAGATTCCGCGTTATGATGCTCTCCCACTGAGCTGCAAATTACTCCTTCTTGAGCAAGGTTACTGGTTTCATCTTTTGACAAATATTAGTTCAGTTGTTATGAACAGAAAATATCAATATGGAACGCGAAATTACGTACTGTAAGTAAGAGACTCCATTGCGCACTTGTTCTTCAGTGTTGTTAAACATCCAGATGAATTGCATTTCCACACAATCAGATGTCGCCTGCTGTTTGTTCCTAAAGGATTTCAAGTGTTAAATTATAAATCATATGCATCACAACTCACAAAGACATAATGGGGGTCCTGTGGTCCTAGGTACAGGTTCTCCCCTAACTGTTACTCAATGGGTTTGTTAAACTCAGCTGTCAAACTACTGCGCATGTGCGAAGTTTCTTGCGTCTACTTAGCGTGCTTTCAGGTTGTGGGAACAAAGTTGTCACGCAGGAATTAAAAAAAACCAAGCCCCTCTCCCCTCCAGTTTGCTTCTAAAGCATAGCTGATGGGAGAGAGCCTTGTGGTGCATTTGACATCCCCTTGTCAAGAAAAAATGATAACTTATAACAATAAAAGAATCTGGCATTCCCCTTACTGCCAGTGAGCTGTCACTCCAAGGCCTACCCCCCTTCCTCAAGAAAATCTTGCCCACGCCCTGGCCCCTTACACAGTAAAAATATCCTTTTTACTGGGCTGCCCTTTACAATTTGCAGCCAGTTATGAATAATAATCAGAGATTACGAGCTCAGAAACCCAAATGGAAACAGAGAAGACTCTAAATGGAAGTGCATCTCACTGCTCATTTTTCACCGGTGTTTAGTGGCTTACAAATTCTGACCATCTCCTAGAGTCTGAGTGAGTTAAAAGATATAACAGGAACTGTGCAGAGCACCTACCTATTACGTGTCCTAAGTCAGAGATATAGTGAAATAACACCAGAGGAAAACTAGAAAAAAAGATGAAACAAATTCAAGATGGGAAAACACTCCACAAACTAACGACCAGAACACTTTCACCGATACAAATAAATCTTTCCTAATTGTATATAATTGTATAGACATTTTTATCTGAAATTTGAGTTCTCAAGACAGTGACATGTGATTGAGAATGAACCTCTTAACTTTGCATCAACCCTCTACACGCTAATATCAGCAGACAAATTCTCCATGTTGTTCTCTACACATTTATTAAGGTGCTGACAAGGAGAATTTGTTGAATAATCAAGAGCTTCCTTATTTGGTGATCATATCCTTTATTCTCATGATCTTAATGTTTTTTTCAGGGGTGATATTGTAAGGAGAATTTAGATGCTAGTCACTCTTAGGGATCAAAGTGTTAATCTCTCCTACCCATTACTTTCCTCATCTTGAAACGTTCCTATGAAATCTGTCACCTGCAAGAGATGTGAATCTTGTTCACCTCAAACATTTTCATTTCACTTCAGCTTGATAAAATAAAAAGGTTGTGTAATAGCATATTGACAAGGTGTTAATGAGTAATTTTACAAAGAGAGGGGAGGGAGGGGAGGAAGAAGAGGGAGGGGAAGGATGGGACAAAGTGAAGGGAAAGGAGGAAGTGGAGGGAGAGGGCAGACTACTCTCTGGGGATGACCTTTCCTGTCTTTATGAGAAATATTCAATTAAGGTGGCTCATAGCCATTCTTGCTTTCATCAAGTTATAACATCAATTCTTTAGTAACAAACTGTAAATACTGTCACAATTCTAACATCCTTTGTCTTCTTGATCAAGTTGTAAAGACAAGCCCAATCTTTAGCAAACAAGTATTAATCACTTTTTGACATAATAGGTGACCATAGCAACACTATAGTCTCTTAAAACACCCTTAATTTCAACCTATTGTAATTCACTAGTGAACCAGGTGACCCCATTTTTCATCCAAAAATCACAAATGGCATATGATGATTCATTCTTTAACAAGAGTGCCACCTTAAATTTTGAAAATTTAAGGTGACTCTGAACCTTCTCTTGAATTTTACTTGTTTCACAAAACCATTCAAAATATCATGTGTAGTTACTTTGAGCTGTCCAAAAGCAAATAATAGAATTGTATCACTGACTTACATTTTCTCCTGATTTTGGATCATACATAGCAGCTTCAGCAGTGCCTGCTGCCACCCAGATAGTCTTGATTGGTCTAACATAACAGACTCCAGTAACTGCAGTACTGTAAACAGCAAAACAGTCCAGTAAACAAAAAATCAGAGACATTAAACTTTATGTCAGTCGCTGTTTAGATACAGTTATTTTTTTCTGACAGAGGGTATCTGGTAATAATGCAAAAGAGATGTACAAAGACTTGCTTAAGTACATATCTGGTTCAAAGTCAAATTAATTGACACCACTTAAATGCTTCTGTCAAAATCAGGATCTTTGAAAAATAGGTGATCCTGACACTCCTAAGTTTTAGTTATTTGTTAAAAAGACAGTTTCTAAGAATAAAGAATTCATCAAATAAGGGATATTGTTCTTTACTACACAATTGAAATGTAATTCTCAGTAAAGGCCAACCGTAACATGTACTGTCATCAGTTAGAAGAATTCATTTTGTTTTAGATCCTGTACCTGAATCCATCAAATTTATGCATGACTTGTCCATCTTGAGACCAAACTTTAACAACTTTATCAAAAGCACCACTTAACACCCTGAAAAATTCAACAAAAGGGTTGCTCATACATTGTACATTCAATAAATGGCAACAACTGTCTTTGTTCAATCACAACCAAAATTAGATAGGTGACAACTCTTATTCAAAATTAAAAAGTAAAATTGACGAGATACCCAAATTGATTCCCCATTTATATGAACAAAGTCTGTAACTTACCATGTATTGTTGTCTGAGTCTCGTGCCAGGCACATGCAGATTATTCCTGCATCATGTGCTTTGTTAACCCTGAAAAACAAATTTTGCAGAAAGTATGACTATAATAATCTAAGCTTGTGTATATGCCAAACATTTAATTAATATATGCACAGAATCTAAGCCTGCAGTCATAAGCTATGAAAAATTACTGGTGATAAATAACATCTTTAAAGTGTTGCTAAATATTCATTTACTTATAATTTGCTCAGTGACCTGACCAAGTCAGGAAAAAAACCCAGAATCTAAATTGTGGTAAACTAAGTTCATTTCCTTATTTAATGAAATTTTTTGGCCAATAACTTTTGGACCCTATTTCAGAGTCATATCATGTTGAAATGTCACAGGTATGGAAGAATGAGAAAACCTACAATTGTTAGCATCTAAAGTACAGAAAGAAGGGAGCTACTATTTATCATGGTCTAAATGCTTGAAATTGAATGATTTTCAAACCTTACTTTGTTACGACTGATAAACTCTTGTTTCCTTTGTATGAAAAAGTGGAATCGTAAACAACTAACTTCTGGTCATACCTGTAAAATACATTGATAAAACACATACAATCTGAGCAAACACTGTCCAGTAACTCTGATACTCAAAGACTACTTTGTAGAATTATGCAGTTTGGAAGATTGAAAAATAGCATTTAACCCTTCACACCCTAACATCAGTTAGCTGCACTTGATTGATATTCTCCATACTGTTCTGCATACATTTCCTCAGATGCTGACAAGGAGAATTTGTTTAACAATCAAAAGCTTTTTCAGTTGGTGATCATCTTCTGTATTCTCATAACCCTAATGTATAATTCAAGGGTGATAATGTGAGGAGAAATAAGATGCTTATCACTCTTGGAGGTCAAAGGGTAAAAAGATCAAAGTAGGGTGAAACTTATTGGGATTATATGTTGTAATTTTTCAGGTGACTACACATTTCAACAGTTCACCTGTCAATATAGTTCTGTAGTTTGTTTGTCAAAATTAAATGTAGTTTACAATGGAGTTATAGGTTATGAAAATTTCAATCTTAAACTATGTCCTTTAAAATGAATAAAAATTTACATATCTTCTGTGAAATCTTCTCATGGTTTTGAAAAGTCTAACATATGTCTTTCTCTGAGTAAACCTTCAACAACACAGGTTTTGGCTTTCTGTAATGTTAGTTAAATGTTATTCAATCTAAACATACCCTCCACTGTAAACTCTTGATTCGTGACAAACTACACATTTCACAAGATCTGAATGTTCCTTACAGACATAGGCTAAAAAAGATATACAAATTAGTAGCTGAACTTTTACGAAGAACACCAAACTTAAAAAAGATGTTACTTGTCTCACCATGAATGCAAGAGAAAGAAAAAGAAAAAGATTTAAGTCCTTATCAGGAATCAAGCCCCAGACCTTAGCATTCTGCACTTCCATGCTTTACTTCTGGGCTACAAGTACAGAGAACTCGAGGGAGAGAAAGGCTGTCAGCAGGATCATATGTGACAAATTCTACACTGCTAGGATCAGCAATGTTGAAAGCATCATGAGTGTAAATAGTAAATACAAAAAGATAGTACTTTATAATAACATGATTTCTCCAAATTACTGTCTAATATCATAAATGTACCAGCCTACCCTTTGTGTCTATTACATGTCCAATTTCTCTGCCTGAAATCCAAAATGAATGAAAGTACTACAGTTAGCAGTAAGCTTCAATCAATAATAATTAATTAAAAAATGAGCAAAGGAAATACCCACATACCCACCCTAGGGAGGGTCATAGTTTGGGAGGTATCAGAAGGAGGGGGATAGGGGATGGAGGAAGATGGGTACATGAAGGGGAGATGGAGAGGGATGGAGGAAGATGGGTACATGAAGGGGAGATGGAGAGGGATGGAGGAAGATGGGTACATGAAGGGGAGATGGAGAGGGATGAAGGAAGATGGGTACATGAAGGGGAGATGGAGAGGGATGGAGGAAGATGGGTACATGAAGGGGAGATGGAGAGGGATGGAGGAAGATGGGTACATGAAGGGGAGATGGAGAGGGATGGAGGGGTCATGGAAGGGGAGATGGAGAGGGATGGAGGAAGATGGGTACATGAAGGGGAGATGGAGAGGGATGGAGGAAGATGGGTACATGAAGGGGAGATGGAGAGGGATGGAGGAAGATGGGTACATGAAGGGGAGATGGAGAGGGATGGAGGAAGATGGGTACATGAAGGGGAGATGGAGAGGGATGGAGGGGTCATGGAAGGGGAGATGGAGAGGGATGGAGGAAGATGGGTACATGAAGGGGAGATGGAGAGGGATGGAGGAAGATGGGTACATGAAGGGGAGATGGAGAGGGATGGAGGAAGATGGGTACATGAAGGGGAGATGGAGAGGGATGGAGGAAGATGGGTACATGAAGGGGAGATGGAGAGGGATGGAGGAAGATGGGTACATGAAGGGGAGATGGAGAGGGATGAAGGAAGATGGGTACATGAAGGGGAGATGGAGAGGGATGGAGGAAGATGGGTACATGAAGGGGAGATGGAGAGGGATGGAGGAAGATGGGTACATGAAGGGGAGATGGAGAGGGATGGAGGAAGATGGGTACATGAAGGGGAGATGGAGAGGGATGGAGGGAGATGGGTACATGAAGGGGAGATGGAGAGGGATGGAGGAAGATGGGTACATGAAGGGGAGATGGAGAGGGATGGAGGAAGATGGGTACATGAAGGGGAGATGGAGAGGGATGGAGGAAGATGGGTACATGAAGGGGAGATGGAGAGGGATGGAGGAAGATGGGTACATGAAGGGGAGATGGAGAGGGATGGAGGAAGATGGGTACATGAAGGGGAGATGGAGAGGGATGGAGGAAGATGGGTACATGAAGGGGAGATGGAGAGGGATGAAGGAAGATGGGTACATGAAGGGGAGATGGAGAGGGATGGAGGAAGATGGGTACATGAAGGGGAGATGGAGAGGGATGGAGGAAGATGGGTACATGAAGGGGAGATGGAGAGGGATGGAGGAAGATGGGTACATGAAGGGGAGATGGAGAGGGATGGAGGAAGATGGGTACATGAAGGGGAGATGGAGAGGGATGGAGGAAGATGGGTACATGAAGGGGAGATGGAGAGGGATGGAGGAAGATGGGTACATGAAGGGGAGATGGAGAGGGATGGAGGGGTCATGGAAGGGGGGTGGTGGGAGATGGGAGATGGGAGATGGAGGAGGAATGGAAGGAGAGGGAGATGGAAGGGGCTGGGGATCTCAAAAAGCTTAATAAGTTTTTAAAAAGGAAAATTAAAACATCCCTTCCAAGAGTTCAATTGAGGTGAACTAATTAACTGGGAGGGAGGGCTTAAAGGGAAAATATCTGGTTTTGGGTCACAACTTACAGACTATCAAAGCATTAGCAGGGCAGAATGGGCCAGATGATCATTCATTTTCTTCTTATTCATAAAATTACCTGGATCTCTCATGTTGAATACTTGAACTGTTGAATCCACAGCTGCAACTATTTGGTTTCTCCTTACATTCCATGCCATGCAGTATACTGGAGATCCAATCTAAAAGAATAATGGTAAAAAATTCATTAAATAAATAAACAGCTCTCTTTTTCTGTTTACCCACTCATCCTTTCACTCTTACGATATCAAATATTAATTCTCTCTACTGTCTGTCAAACCTCTCTTATGATGTTAGTTCTGAGAAATTGGAGTTAAATAAATCAAATAACATCCACATTTGATATCTTCAAATTCTCATCACCTGTTTACTTGTCAATGTATTTATACTTAAGGGAGAAATCACTGATTGATCACCACAAGGAGTCAGAACAACCAACTTTTAATTTTTTACTTCTTTGACTCTTTGCAACATAATTAGACATAAATTCTCCACAAATATTTCATACACTGTCAGGAGAATAGGTAACATTGATTAAGAATATTATCAACTTAAGCATTTTGTTTGAGTAAATAACTAGACTCTCCTAATCAACCAATAAAGAAAAATCTAGCATGATTATCACTGAGGAAAATAACCTAGTTATGTACAGCCCCATTACCACTGATTTCCCAAAGACAGAATGTTGAAATACCAGAGGAAAAATTGACTGAAAAACCATCAGCTTACATCTCATTGTAACATTTTATTTCTTTATAAAATAACATGCAAATTAGTTGGTAAAAAAATACCTTTAAATATATTCAAACTTACTGGAATCCTATCATGTACTGCACCTCCAGAGCCCCAAGCTATAATAGTGCCATCATTTGCTGCTGAAAAGAGAAGTTTTGCATCTCCCCTGTTGAAGGAAAACATTTTGGCATATTTTGAATTATTATAACTGTCATCCTACACTATTTTGATTGGTTGAGTTCATACTCTGGCAGTGTTGCTCTGTGAGATTATTCCGTTATGTTAACCTTTAACTCCCAAAATCTAATTGGTAATTCTCCTTACTATCTACCATACCATTCTTATGATGTTAGTTCAGAGAATTTGGTATTGGATCAACTAATAATCCCATGATTGATATCCTTCTCTATTCTCATCACCTGCCTGCTTGATATTGTATTGACACTGTAAGGAGAAATTCTGTCTTGGTCACTTGGGGCAGTTAAAGGGTTAAGTGCTACAAAAGTGCAATGCATATAGCAAATAGTAAGAATTTTGTGACTAAAAAGTAACGTGATCCTCTTAACAATTGAGATCATGCAAAAGTTGACCTTGGTACTGACCAGAATAAAAAGCTTGTAACCCAGCCATCATGTTCACGAAGAGAGCGAATAATTTTCCCAGGCTCACCAGTGGAGTAGTCCCATACTTTGATCACTCCATCTACAAACAGATTAAACAAACACTGACTAACTAAGTGATCTTGTTATAAACTAATCACCAGTTCTTATCTGTTAACTCTGCAAACAATATAAACATTTTGAGACTTTAAAACTCTCTCTGTTAGAGCAGGTGTTAATCATTTCTGGAGTGGCTACTGACGCAGATGATTAAGAAAGCTCATTCTCACTGGCTAGGAAAAATGAGTGATTTAAAGCAAAAAATGGTGCAATTTGTGAATAAATTGCACTGATGAGAGCCAATCAGATCACAAGGATCACCCATGATTTCAAAATGGGTGTAACACTAGAGATAAAATAACTCATGAAAGTTTAAATTGCAGTTTACCCCCATTTTACAGCCCATGTAAATCATATTTGGATTATTATAGGTTATTATTATAAATGTAAAAAAGTATGGAAAGTAATTTTAAGGCTGTGATATGATGAAAACACACAGGAACATAATCTGCCTGTAGTGGTAGCTTATTTGGACAGGGGAATATATATAACGGCGTAATATGCGACTAACACAGTCTATATACTGTAAGATTTTACGCCACTAACCCAGTCGGTAGATTAATTATAATAAATTAAAATATAATTAAATTATATTACTGGCGTAAAATCTTACATATATACATATGTCACCGACAGGAAGAAATTACGCCGTTAGTTATTGGCGTAAAATCTTACATAGAAATTACGCCGTTAGTTATTGGCGTAAAATCTTACATATATATTTTGGACAGCATGTTTATCCAGAGATTGGTTTGAAAACAAAACAATGAACTGCGCTGAAAAGGATAATTACAACTCCAAGGTAGATTAAGTCTAAAAAAAGGTCACAATTTGAAGTCATATAGTATTTAAAGTCTATAAAGAAAGCAGCTTAGATTGACATAACTGGCTTCAGTGAAGCTTGTGGGGCACCAGGCCTATCGGTCGCTAAAAAAGCATTTGAAATTTCAGCAAGTATCGTATTTCCTATCATACTACCTTCAAATCCCACAAGAATCTCATGTTTCATCGGATTGTACGATAGCGCTGTGATCGTTTTATTGTGGGTATCTTTAATCACCGCTAGCTTCTCCATCACCATCTTCAACGAAAAGTTAGAGGAGCAACTCCACTAATTTGGTTTTTTTGCCTCTCTTCCTATAACAATATTGTAAATAACCAGTTTGTAACACAGTAGTTATGTGAACAAACTTTGAAAAGGACTGCGAAGGCAGCAAATGTCTCAACCAATGCGTTTGGGATTAAACTATGAGCAGTGGCTCCTTTTTAGTAAAGTCCATCTCACAAGTCAAACGAAATCATTGGGAAAAGGATTGAAGTTAGCATGTTGCACAGAACTCTGGGATTGAGGTAAACAAGAAGCAGGCCTTACTGACATCTTTCGTTTAACTCGCATGAAAGACTTCACCAAAGAGGAAGAACTGCATGTAGTCCAGTCTAGGACTGTAGCTACACTCCTTGTGATCTAATTTTGGACCTCAGAAGGGCAACAAGGAACCAACAGTGGCTAGACACAATAAAGACTTCTTTGCATTCTTTGACTCCATAGACAGGACTCTGACAGTAATCTCAGGGAGGGATGGTATAGTGGTATAGTACATGCTTCCCTAACACCACTGTTAACTTTGGACCTTGGCAGTACAAGCCTGTCCTTACAAGAGATTGACAGTATTTTATGATAATAGGCAAAAAATCCTTTGTAAACCAAGCTTCAGCATCTTATTTCACCTTACAGAATCACTACTGAATCACACATTAAGGTCATGAAAGCTCTGGATTGTTCAACAAATTCTCCTTGTCAGCACCTTGGGAAATGCATAGAGAACAGTATGGAGTATACTTACACTGATGCTAGGACGTAAAGGGTTAATCTGGAATCCTTTGTGAGGCTTTGAATTCACCCATGGGTCCTTGTACTTGCACAAACTGCTTTTGTGACCAGAGTTCTTCAGCCTTTACTCCCTAACATCAGTATGCATATTCTCCATACTACTCTCTAGACATTTCCTAAGGTTCTGATGAGGAGAATTTGTTCAACAATCAAGAGCTTCTTTAGTTGGTGATCATCTCCTTAATTCTCATGACCTTAATGTTTGATTTATAGGTGATATTGTAGGGAGAAATTAGATGTTAGTCACTCTTGGGGGTTAAGGGATCAAGCACTTATTTGACATTCTTCATCTGGACCATTGCTATCTTGAGATTGGAAGGAAAAATTACATTCTAAAAGTCATAAAAAATTGAAAAAAAAAAACCCTTGAAAGACAATGGAAGTGTCCAATTACCCATATTTGAGGCAGGTACATCACTTCATCAAAATGTTTTCATGACAGTCCTGTTGGCTTCTGTACACCACATAACATTTGACTCCCTTCAGAGTTACATTTTCAATGCAGACCATTTCAGAGCTCAACGCATTTCTTCAAACCAGTTCACTCCTTCAAGCCTTTTCATTCTTCACAATGGTGAATCATTTTTTTTCTGCATAAAATTCTTGCATGGACTTTCGTCTTTTTCTTGACTCTTCCAAGTTTTTTCTTCGTCTTCTCAAATCCTGTTAGGAAAATTTTTTTTCGGTTGAAAAAAACTCCAGTCGTACATAAGGTTTATTCACAAACATACTAACACTTTAACTCCCATAAGTGACCAACACAGAATTTCTCCTTACAAAATCAATACAATATCAAGCAGGCAGGTGATGAGAATAGAGAAGAATATCAGTTAGGGGATTATAAGTTGATCCTACACCAAATTCTCTGAACTAACATCACAAGAACTGTATGCCTTAATTCTTAGGGCCATGTATTTTGTAGCTTGTTTGGCTCATTTGGCTCAGCAGCGGATGAAAGAATGGGGAACAGTTTGATTGAGTTATGTGTAAGGTCTATATTTGTAGTGGCTCCTTTTGTGTTTTTGGCTTGTTTGGCTCAGCAGTTAATGAAAGAACAAGAAATAATTTTTATGCAAGTTATGTCTAAGGCATATACATGTAGTGGATTATTTGGCTCGGCAGCACATGAAAGGACAAATAATTAACATGCACATTACATCTACGGTCTATAAATATAGTGGCTTGTTTGACTTGTGCAGCTCATTTGGCCTGGCAGTGAATGAAAGGGCAAGGAATAATTTACACGCATGTTATGTCTAAGGTCTATATGTGTAGTGGCTTGTTTGGCTCAGCAGTGGATGAAAGGATGAGGAATGATTTATGTGCACATTGTGCCTAAGATCTCTATATGTAGTGGCTTGTTTGGCTGGGCAGTGAATGAAAGGACGATGAATAAACAGTGTGCCTTTTTCTGTTACCAAAGAAGCAAACAAGCCAAACGAATTGACTCGTTTAATAGATACTTAAAAGTGGGCTTGTAATCTGTAGTCTAGCCGTGGTAATTACGACACTGATTAAACTAATCTCATAGTCTGTACCACACAAAAATACACATTACTGAAGTTCAATTTATTCCTGTACAGAAAACTTATCACTTAAGTTTGTGGGCATGGCAGCCAAGAGAACTCGCAAAAATCTGAAGGAAGTATAAAACAGAAACACAAAACATTGCACGTTTGTACAAAATTACCAGTGTAACCTCACCTCTTCTTTCAAGCACGCATTAAGAGTCCGTTTAATATCGTTACACATTCCGACAAACTTTCGAAAGGGATGCTGCAAAATAGAGATAAATGTATAGGCGTAAATGAAATATATATTTTTGATTTTACACACAAAAACATATCAACAATATGAATGCCTGTTACGTAATTCATTTTAAGTTTTCATGGGAAAAGGAGGACGTATCTCTTCGTGACAACGATGCAGCTCTTCTATAATTTGTAAACAATCGCTGTGCAGGTGAGGAGCTAAAGACGGATGCATAACTTGGAAAAGGTCTTTAATAAGTGATGCAGCAAGACCTATGATTCCAGATAACTTTCCTTGGACATACAGCTTAGCCACCTGGCATCGAAAGACTACTGTTATGTAAGGAACAACGAAATGTCAGGTGACGTGAAGTGTAGCTATTATGAGGGGATAACGCATTCAATCCTTTAACTCCCAAGATCTGATTGTTAATTCTCCCCTGCAGCTGCTACACATTTCCTTGTAAATTAGTTATGAGAACTTGGTGTTAGATCAAGATAGCAGCTTCTACCTGATAAGTTTGAATATTCTCATTACCTGTTTGCTGAAGAATGTATGGATATTGTTGGGAGAAGTTTTATGTTAATCACTTTCAGGAGTTAAAGGTTGATGCAATTTTTAATGCATAAATTAATCGTCTAACAAATCAATGCAGTGTAATGAAGGTTCCAATGTCTTTGTGATATGTTTGAACTTCAAGGGTCGGATTCCCTATTAATATCTCGCCTTTGCAAACTTTTATGTCCAAGAATGTAATTTCTAATGTAGATTTATCAGCCGTGAATTTGTTCATCTGCCTGTTGTTTATTTGACTTGTTCCTGGTGTGTTGCCAGCATCCTTCTTCCTTTGTCTCTGTTTTCCTTTGCGATTTTTAAACCGCTCCTTTTTCTTATTTGGGTTAGGTTTCGCCCTCGTTGTTCGTTTCTGAAGAGACAGAGAATGAGGAAGTGCAAGATTAAACTTCTCTACTGCTTGTTTGTTCTCTCAAATTTACAAGAAGCTTGTCGACTTCGTTCGGTTTAGCTTTCGATTCCGAGGCTAGTTTGTTTACATTAATTTGTTTCAATTTGAAATGGACTGAATCCATGGCCAATGATTCTTACGTTCTTTGATAGTTCTACAACATTTTTCTTTCTAGTTTTTCCTTGCTTCAGTTTTCTGAGCTTTTTTGTAAGTCTCTCAACGCGTCTCACGGTGGTAAAATTTCACAAGCGCTCCCATAAGGTCATGCTCTGCTTTCTTATTAATCGATCTTAGGTCTGATTTATAATCTTCAATAATCGCGATGTTCGCCCTTATCTGGTAGCTTAGGCCTTTTGGTCATGTGCACTGCTCTAAATAAGCTTGTAAGAGTCCGAATAAGTTCTTTCTCAGTATTGTCAGGGATTTCTTGACTCCATTCCATTGAGGCCTCGCTGGCAACCGATTTCCTCCATCTCCGCTTCATATTCTAATAGACTAGAAGCTTCGAATGCCTCGGAGTCATAATCAATGTCCGATTTTGAGTCTTTGGATGACATGGCTTTCTTTAGATACCCTATGGAGCGTCTTCGATTTTCAAAGAATGGAAAAATGCCCAAAGCATTTCTTGTCTCGGCGACGCACCCTCGGGTTTTTCATTGTAGCGACCCTGTTTGTTCAAGTGCGTTGTGTCCCTCGTGCCAATAAAGTCTATTAAAAAAAGTCTATTTTTTGACATTCAATACCCTTTGCAATGGACTTAAAATGTCACTCAAGGCTGTAAACAAAAAAAATTTTGCCTAAACTGGCGTGAAATTATACAATCCTGGGTTGTGGTAAGTTTTGTCACAGACCCTTGCACCGTAAAATTTCTCTCTCGATTATTAAATCTATATAAAAATTCTTCTTCCATTAATTACGCTGTCTTTCGGTTGCCTCATAAACATTGTCTCAAGTTGGTGTCCCTCTGTCCCGTGACACCCACAAGACAAGCTGTAAAAACACCTACTACTTTTCTCAAGAGCAACTCTCTTATGCAAACCATTATTGACAACTTGATTGCACATAATGGAGAAACGATGGGTTTCTTTGCTATTTTTACTGAGTGGACTATGCTTGGAAGGTAAATAAAGTTTTAATGTAATTCCATTTGTATCATCAGTGTCACAGATTAAAATCTACCATATGTAAAGGCAGTAGGATAAATTAACCACGATGTCGCTGTAATTCGTAATTGTCAATTTCTGTCAAAAGTGTTTCGCTAAATGATTGAAGACAAACTATTATATCGAAAAACTTTAAAATGTTTCGGGTTTTAGTTTCTCTTGCTTATCCTCAATCCGCAAAAAATTTTTCCCGCATAACACAGACAATCGTTGATCGATCTGCATAATAAAACGACTGCAGAATTTCATGTCGCAGGGTGAGTGGGTACAGAGTCTTAGCTTCGGCGAATGGTATTTTCCCCGGGAAAGTGATGTGTCTTGAGTCACAAGACGGCAATGTGTTCTTCAAACAATCACGAACAGGACATGTTATTACACTTGCCATGAGTTTTGTATCGATCAGAGTCAAAATCATAAACATGGCCTATAATGTAATTATTTAGTTATAAAATAATTCAAATAGGATGCGCGCTCTGATTGGCCATAAAACCATTTTACATGAGCGCATGTAAACACGGTTTTCGTTCCTCTTTCATTAGTTATTTTATAAAAGAAATGTAAAATGGTTTCCGTGTTTACATAGCCTAATGTAAACACTTGGGAGGTTGGGAGAACGGAAACCATTTTACCTTTCTTCATTGAAGCATGAAAAGCTTACTAAGTTAGCGTTTTCCGAACGATCAATATGAATTGTTTAATATTCCACTCTCCGTAAACACGGAAACCATTTTACCTTTCTTCATTGAAGCATGAAAAGCTTACTAAGTTAGCGTTTTCCGAACGATCAATATGAATTGTTTAATATTCCACTCTCTGTAAAGTTCAGTATTTCATCAGTATCAAATTGGTCTTAATTTTCTTCTACATCCGCCGTTTCACTGAAGGAAATATGCAACGATCCGTTGAATTTATTTTTGTGGTCAGATCATTTATCCGTGGTCTAACTTCACCTGTAAAAATTAAATATGTTCTTTCTATAATTGATAGTTTCGTTTTTAACTCGTAAAATGGCTTAAAGCCATTTCCATTTCATGACTCAAAATTCACACCTTCCTCCTTTCCATCACTCCGTCAGTCCTTCCTATGAAAATTCCGCTGACAAGCGCTTAAGCAATTTTGCATATTCAATTTCATCGTAAGGCTCAATTGAGGTCAACTGATCGCTGAGAATTGGTCAAAACTTTAACAGACTGCTGATATATAATAATACAGCAGCAAATTTTACTGATGGGCATTTGATGTGCTCTGATAAAAACACTGTTCGAGGCCGATAAGGCGTCTGACATTGCAGTATTTTTGGGATCTCTGTACAGCACTTCTTTATTCTGAATTTGAACATTGGATTGCCGAAAACACCAAATCGATGAACTATACTCAGGAATGAATAAAGCATTCACTTTTTCCAAAAACAGGAGAAGGAAAGACAAACGCTGCGCTTTAGTTATTGATACTTTTAAATGCTGCTAACTGCACAACAAATGGTTATGGTCTCCACGAAATAAGAAAAAAAAGCGAATGCTTTTGAAAGGGAAGGTAATCGATGACATCCATTGCGCCAAGATAGCAGCGTGTAGTTAATTTCGGTATGTTGCTTTTCCAGGAGTACAAGGTACGGATACAAAATGACTTTCCATAGGCAAAAACCTCACAATATGAAGTCTGATCAGGGAACTCGGCACTACATCCTGCATCAGTCGTTTTCCGCGTCTAGTGGCTCGCAGCTACTCTGACTGGTCGCAATAACGGATCACTCAAAATCCTTAATTTGTTCATGATTTTTTTTACTCATTTATTTATTTATATATGGTGTATTATTTACTAGAAGGAGTCCATGCAATGCAGTGGTTTGTTTCAAGACGTGATGGGAACTTTGCTAACAATTGCGGGCTCAAAGCGTCATTGCCCTGTAAAACAATTCAACAAGTGATTGCGCATGCATCTGATGGTGATGTTATCAATATAGACGGCACAAGAACGTCCCGTGACCCTAATCCGTGCGAGAATTGGACAGAATTGGATCTAGCCGGTCTGGCAATACGCAGTTACAACACTCGAGCATTTCTTTCTTGCAAAACTGAGGGCCTGCGAGTTTTGTGTAATTCGAGAAAGAGAGCCTTTGGTGGAGTCTCTGTGGACCAAATAACCTTCGTCAACACTTCACTTCATCTCTCTGACTGCTCCTTAAAGCTCAACGACTGCAGCTTTATAAACAGTTCCGTTGCCGCGCTTACGTCAAGATACGCCACTGAATCTGTGAGAAAAAATGTTCAACTCGATGAATGCACCTTTCAGAACAACAGTGCTAGTAGTGTTACAATTTATGGCAATTCTATGGTCAACTTGAACATTTCCAAAACTACGTTTGCTTACAATAAATTGCTGAGTGAGGAAGACGCAATATTGTACTTGTCCGACAAAAACTTGCATGGGAATCAAAGTGGGGAGAGTTGGTTTACATCGAAGTATTTTAGGTGAGTATTCATTTGCTTTCATTTGATTGGCAAGTGCAAGCGTAGTGGGCGAAAATGTTTGCTCTCAGAGAAAAGAGAGATCACAAAAGTAAAGATCCTTTTTACTCTAAGGTAAAAACAAACCAGTTTGCCCGTATTCCACTGGCAGGAGTCACTCTTTTCACTATCAGAAAATATCTTTTCCCTTCACTTCCTCGCTTTGTTTGAGCATGAAGAGGAGTTTCATAGACTAAGCTAGTAAAAGAGACACATCGGCAAAATGAGTGCGCTTGCTTTTAACGTGCGAGAAATTTACACAGGGGATGGAAATATTCGTATAGTAACACTATTGCAGCAAAATGGCGGCATTTTTCGAATTCCCGTTGTTTGTTTTCATTTTGTGGGGAAAAGCTCAAACCAAAACAGGTAAGCTACCGTTTTCAGGAAAAAACAATAAATAACATGCAGCGGTCACAGGTGTTATTTTGCAAGTGATATTCCCCAATTTGAAACCTTACGTCTGCTACGATACGGTCGGGGCAAGGCGTTGTGCTCTTGAGACGTGCGGGAAAAAAAATCCGAGCTCCGCTTTTAGGCTTGGCTAAATGTATATATTTAAAATTCAACACAGAAAAATATATATGACGCAATTCACTTCAAATTTGAACAGAGAAAAAGGACGCACCTCTGTGTGAAAATGATGCAGGTCTTGTATAATTTGTAAACAAGCGCTGTGCAGGTGAGGACTCTTGATCATCACCGCAGTATTTGCTGGCGCTGATTGCTCGAGCGATATGACTTCGCAAATCCTGGCGACTGGGGTAATATCGTCGGTTCGACTTTCGGGGTTTCTGATGACCTTCATGACTTCCAAACATTTCTTTGTCGACGTACTGCTCTAAGCATTTCCGTACCACATCTGGACTAGTTACATTTTTACTAACCAGCTCGCGGATCTTGCTTGCGATTTTCGGATGGATGGAGTTGTCGGAGACTTTGATTCGTGCGTGACACATGTCAGATGATGAGTGCGAACACTATGGACATTGAATGCTTTACATAATTAACGCAACCTTGAATGACCCTTTTAAATCAGTACTCGGCAACAACCAATCAAAATGCAGAAAATATCGTATAAGAGAGTGATTTCTTACAAATTTTGCAGAGTAGCTTTTTACACACCTGATGTAAATAAGCGAATACGAGAGCGAAATAAAACAGTTTAATTGAGTCTGGTTCGTCAGAGTTCTATCCCTAGTAAACAGGACAAAGTTTACAAAAGAGTGACCTATTGTGGCGGCCTCACCGACAGGATGTACCTTGTGTGCTGTACTAAGGGGAAGCCTGAAATAGAATCTTGTCGTCGTTCTTAGGCGCTTTCCCGTCTGCTTGTCATCCTTTAACCGCTTGAGAATCCCGGCTTTTGCCTTCCGTAGACCTTTCTTTGACGAGCACTCTTCAGGTTCTAAAGTATAATCAGTGTACAGCCGTATAGCTCGCACTTGCAGACTTGCTGGGCAGTCGAGTTTTCTTGATCCTTGAACTTTAATGTAACCTCCGGAGCTGGCTAAGTAATCGTGTCCGGAGGTATTTTAAGGTTTCTGTTTCTTTCCACCTCGAGAATCCTATATTTTCATAGAGAAACAGAAAGTAATGATAAGGTTCTAAGCACTCTATGCCACGTTTTTGAAAATGTCGTAGCAAACCGTGTCAATAGTATCCTTACCGCCTTTGGTCCATGCAGGCAATGTCTTGTTTCCACGGTTACCACTGAGAATGGGTGGGCCAGACAGGCAATAGGAAGGTTGCCAGACTTTTGCTCAAACATGGGTTGTACTAAAAAAAGACGAAACTACCGACATCATAAAGAGAGATTTTACAAAGCTGTTACATAGCGCGATTATTGAAATATTGAAAAACTTTCCGCAAAGCAAAAAAGATGATTTTTTTTCCAAATGAGATTTCCGGCACTTGCGACTGGAGTATTTTATAAAGAGGTTGTCAAAACGACATTTATTAAGTTTTCTTTTTATGTTAACCACAGACCCCAGAGCCCGGTATTTTCCAAGTATGTTCGGAAATTCTCCCTTGTGTTTTATTTTATGTGTAATGAATCCTGAAAACTCGATATCTTTTTCATTATTTCAAATGTATTTTTTACACTATAGATCTTTATTTACCTTCGTATAATAATTTACTCCCCAGACATCAACTGTTTTATGTTTCTACCCTCGTGTCATTCTTGGAACGTGATTTTGGTAAATTAAAGATTTCTGGAGACTCAAGCTTTCATAAT